>NC_056751.1:303009823-303309823 GCF_019279795.1 Protopterus annectens
AATGATTTGTTAAACATTGGGCTTCAACAGATTCCTTTTTTGAGTGCCTGTTGTAAGTTGTACCCAAAATTGAGATGTGTTGAGTGCAGTTTGTTACAGATGATTGCAAAGTACTTTGTATAAAGTAATGCACAGTAGAACAAAAGTTGTTTTTTATTGTGTTAAAATGTAGCAGTTACACCTGCAAAGATAACTACTTCTGTATCACTTACATGTATTTCTCTTTATTCATTTTTTTCAGAAAAGCAGTTTGTTTATAGGTTCATAGATAGGTACTAGGCTATCAGCCCAAGGGCCTAAGTAAGCCTAGCCAGCAAGGTTCCCTGACTTACGCCACCCAAGAAAGTTAATTTCCTGTGCCCCTGTCAAGCAGAGCCACAGAAGTGATCCCCAGGTGTATTTCCTATTTCCCATCCACTCATCAAGATTTTTCTTGAAGAGTGCTAATAAGGAACTTTGCTTGACATAGATGGGTAGCTTGTTCCAGAGTATAGGAAGTCTCTGGGACAGGAATCTATCCCTCCAGCATGTCCTGTTTATTGTGGTGACAAGGTTTAGGTCCCTAGAGCGTGTAGCTCGGAGGGATTGGAATTTCTTTAGGTGTAGCATGTCCAACAGCTCTGGGTTTAACATAGCATTATATGTTAGACAGAGATCTCCTCAGAGTAGGCGATATGCTACAGAGTAAAGCTGGAGTTTTTTGAGATGGTCAGTGTAGGGCATCTGTTTGAGGCCAGTAATCCTCTTTGTGAAGTACTTCTGTGGCCTTTCCAGCTGCTGCAGACATCTTGTGAGGTACATTCCAAAAGGGGCATTGTACTCTATAATGGATCTAATGAGTGCCGAGTAGAGGGGAACAATGACCTCTTTTTTCCTGGATAAGAACCCTTTTATGATGAGGTGTGCCACATAGAATGATCTTTTGACTACTGTAGCGATGTGATTATCAAAGGAGAGTCTACTGTCCACCTGGGTCCCAAGGTCTCTATCACACATTTGGCGTTAGGTAGACTGTCATTTATGTGGTAGTTCATGGGTACAGAGTTTTTACCAAAGGGGATGACAAAGCACTTTTTAGCATTGAGCTTGAGGCCAGGCATCTGTCTCAGTGAGGCCCTTCTGTAGGATGTCCACATCATTTGGGGACGTGACTATGGCTACTAGTTTGCAGTCATCTGCGAACTTCATTAGCCAGAGGCCTTCTGTGTTAGCCTGTACTTCAGAGAAGTAGATACCAAACAGGAGACGTCCCAGGACTGAACCCTGTGGTACTCCACTTGTCACTGGTTTGAAGTCAGATTTGGAGTCTGCAACATTTACAGTGTGGGTTCTGTCAGTGAGCCAGTTGGCAACCCATCTTGTGATGTAGGGAATTATACCTAGTTTAGTGAGTTTAGGTATAAGTCCAGAATGGGGGATGGTGTCGAAAGCCTTGGCAAGGTCAAGATAGGCTGTGTGAACCACCTTACCCTTGTCTACGGCTTTAGTGACTGCCTCAAAGAAGTCAATCAGGTTCAGAAGGCATGATCTGCCTTTCATAAACCCAAACTGGGTGGGGTCCAGAGTTTGGAGGTTACCAATGTCTTTGTTTATGAGTTCCATGATGATATGTTCCATGGCCTTGCAGACCAGGCTCGTCAGGCTAATAGGGCAATAGTTTCCAGGATCAGTGGTGGCTCCCCCTTTGTGGAGTGGGATAACCATTGCTGTACGCCATTCAGTGGGCACAAAGCCTGATGTGAGACTATGATTGAACATGGTGCTTAGGTGGGGAGCCAGTTCATTCTGAAGCTCATGTAAACCGCAGCCTGGGATGTTGTCCGGTCCCATGGATGCTGTGTTTTTGGTTTTAGAGAGTGCAACTTTTACCTGCATAGATGTGATTACAGGCATTCTTCCTGCATAGATATAGACCCTTTAGCGGGTGAGAGGAGGATAAAGTTAGCACTGAACCTATCTGCCAGGATGTTGACAATATCAGTTGGTTCTGTAATTTTCTTGCCATTATGCTGTAACTCAGAGCAGATCTGGGTGTTGCCACTGAGATTCTTGACATAACTATAGAATGCTTTGTGGTTGCCCTTAGAATCAGTGGTGATTTTGTTTTCGTAGCTAGCTTTGGAAGATCTTATAAGGGATCTCAGCTTCTTACTGAGGCTGACCAGGGAGCTCCTCCACTCGTGGGATTTTACTCTCTTTTGCAACAGTTTCTTCCTTCTGTTGTAGAGTTTGTTTATAGCAGGGGACCACCAGATTGGCTTCCTTTTTTTGGAGGATAGCATCTTGGTTCTGTTTGGGATAGCACGATCCATGCACTCGTGTAAGTGCTTATAGAATGCATTTGTGTAGGATTCAGCAGTCGTAACTGCATTGTCCATCTGCATAGGTGTCATGAAATTCACCAGTTCTGTCTTAAGAAGCATGAAGTTGGCTTTGGAGAAATTTTTTACTGTGGTTTCCTTAATGGTAGGTGGGGGCAGGATGCAGCTATCTAGGGTGATTAGCTTATGGTCGGATCTGACCAACGAGGAGTTGACTTCAGGTATGGAACACCTGTCACTCATGCTGGTAATGACTAAGTCTAGGATATTGTTGCCCCTGGTAAGGGTGTGGATAAGCTGATCCAGGGCACTGGAATTTATGAGTTCCAGAGAGCGTTGAGCGAAGGAGTTGGTACATGAGTAGTTTTCCCAATTAATGATGAGGTAGTTGAAATCACCCATTATTAGGGTGTTTGGTTGAACCCTAATATTTTCCAGTATATCAAGAAAAGAGGATTGGGAATCCTGGGGCATGGTGGGGGATCTGTAGCAAGCTAAAATTTGGATTGCAGTTTTGCCCAAAGTTAGCATAACCTCGGATGCATTATGCTGCGCAACTAGCCTGGAGGTGTGGATATCCTTAATGAATATGGACACACCTCCACCTTTAGTGTTCTGGTCCAGGTTAGATGGCTGAAAAGTGTGGTATGAGTTATAGCCTAGTAATGCAAGGGTGCTGTTTAGCGGCTTGAACCAGGTCTCAGTCACTGCACAGATATCGATGTTCTCCATTTTAAGGAGTGACTCGAGTGAGTGCATTTTGAGATTTAGACTTCTAGCATTGAGTAGCATTGCCCTCAATTTTTGCTTGCCTATTCCTGTTACGGTGGTGAATTTGTTATTTGAACCTTGCCTAAAAAAGGCACTATAGGGGCGGCAAGACCCTTAGCCAGTATCCGGAATCCCAGGGCCGACAGGTGCAGGCCATCTCTAGCAAAGCATCGTGGTCTGTCAGCCATGTTGTCCCACACAGACAGATACTGGATCCCCTTAGAATGTCTCCAGAAGCTTAGCCAATTGTTGAAGTCAATCATTTTGTCCTTGTACTGCAGTATAATTCTGGGCAATGGCAGGATGCTGCTCAGGGCTAGGGTCATACCTGCCTGGGCTACTAGATTGGAGAGCTCTTCCATGTCTCTTTTCATGTAGTCCAGGGAGGTACATCTCAGGTCGTCCACACCAACATGGACAATGACAGAGTCATAGTTGTGCTTGTGGAGTGACCTGAGTGCGTGGGTTATGTGGTGGATCCTGGCACCTGACAGGCAGCTGACAGTAACCTTCTCCTTGTTTAGCCTGGTGAGTGGGGCATCAGTGTGCCTGACTGTAGAGTCACCTATGACTAGTGTGTTAGGTACGTTGTTTTGTCTTATGGGCTGTGGTTTATTGGCACACTGAGTCTGTGGGCTATGTGTCATTTGGGTTGTGTTAGGGGGGTAGAGGTTGCTTGTGTTTCTACTTTGGAGGTCTCTGCTGCTTGAGCAGATTATTATTGAAAGCCTCTGCGAATGTTTTTGTGTTTCTATGTGTGGATTTAGGTGGTGTAAGTTTAGTGGGACTATGTGATGAGTGTGGTGTGGTGCAAATGTTTACCTTCTCGTCTTGACTGTCAAGTTCAGTCTTGGTTGGACAGAGTTTTACCTCCAGTTTGGCTAGATAAGTGCATCTGTTATAGGTTCTGGTGTTGGGTGGTAGGAGGAGAGAGTTGTCTGTGTACATGAGGCAATTGCTACATTGCCCCAAGATGCCCAGATTCATCAGATAGACAGGAGAGAACACTGGGAGCTGACCCTTAGACATGCCTGAATAAAAAACTACTTTCCTCTAGACAAGTGAGGAAAGTGAGTATAAGAGCTGCTTTTCTCTAAGCAAGTGAGGAAAGTAAGTACAAAAACTGTTTTCCTCTAGGTAAAGAGGAAGGTTGAGTGCTGTAGTAATTTGTAGCTTATTTAGTGCTAACAACAAGTTCTAAACAAGTGCTGAGCACGAATAAGCTAATTCAAGTGCTAAAACTAAGAATCTGTACCTGGATCTTGTGGTAGATAGGCTACCTAGTGCCTACCACTCCCACTGATAAGCTAGAATGCTTCCCTCCAACACAGAAAGGCTTGGGGGGCTCAGAAGCTTACAAACAGTCCTGGATATACAGCATAGGTTCATAGGTTGGTACTAGGCTATCGGTCCTAGGGCCTACACAAGCAGAGCCATAACAATTCCCAGGCTATTTCTTCTCACAATATTTACTTCCCTATATCTGGACTAGACTAGTTACAGAAAAGGTGGGAACAAGTGCAAACACGGGAGTTTTAAAGCAGAAAGTTGAAAGAGATGGAAAAGCTGCCCAAACTGCCAGTAAACTACAATTTCTGGGCCAGAAACCACTCTTGTGGTAGATAGGCTACCAAGTGCTTACCACTCCCACTGATAAACTAGAAGGCTTCCCTCCAACACAGAAAGGCTTGGAGGGCTCAGAAGCTTAAAACAGTCCTGGATACAGTAAATCTGTATCTGGACTAGACTAGTTACAGGAAAGGTGGGAAACAAGCAAAAATGTAGGCTTTTAAACCAGAAAGTTGAAAGAGATGGAAAAACTGTCCAAATGGCCAATAAACTACAATTTCTGGGCCAGAAACCACTCTTGTGGTAGACAGGCTACCTAGTGCTTACCACTCCCACTGATAAGCTAGAAGGCTTCCCTCCAACACAGAAAGGCTTTGGGGTCTCAGAAGCTTACAGTCCTGGTTACAGCAAATCTGTATCTGGACTAGACTAGTTACATGAAATGCAGGAAACAAGCTTAGAAAATGTATTTTGTGGAAAGGGAAAAAGGAGAAACAGAAGATAATTCAAAATTAAGGACCTAAGTGGCTTGTCCTTCACAAATGTTCTCTCTGTATTAGGTAGAATGAGCTAGTGACACTAGACTGGAATAGAGCAGGGATAGAGCTGAACAGATGGGACTGGTAGGAGTGTCTGAAGTCAAAATATGATCTCACTGTACTCAGTTATGTGAGCAAATGAGATAGACCCACGAGGAGTGTTCAAACAAATTTACAGGAGGGGCGGGCAATTCCAAAGCCACGAAGAGTAATACCACAACAAGAACAGGGAGGTCAAGTGGGAAACTTAACTGCAGAACCAGAGAGAGACCACAGTAGTCTATGAAACAATTAAATAGAAAAATAAATAACTACAGAGAGACACAGACCACAATATTCAATGAAACAAATAGACAGAAAAATAAAATGCAGTACAATCTTTAACACTTATGGATATTTTACCTGATTGCTGATGTGACCATTTTCCTGATTTTCCATGTACTGTAGAAAAAATATTTGGTAAAAGGGAATAAAAGTATGTGGAATTATGTATATATTTTAATTTATATTAGAAGTTTAATGGAGACTATCTGATTTCACCTTAACAGTCAAATTTGAGTAACTAAAGCCTATATGCCATGTATCTTAACGTTAGCAAAGAAAGCATCTGTGATGTTAGGACTCAATGCACACTGAGGTGGTGTGGTATTGTGGTATTCCTTAGAGACTCCACTTTTTGCTGTATTACTGCTTCCCTTAATAAGTACTTAAGGCTAGAAAAGTTATCAAGATAAATAGAGTTGCTACTTATAGTAGCTTTCTATTAAGAGCATATTTTATCTTATTTATTTTTAATTAATTGATTTAAGTTTATTGACCAGGGTGGGATGATGATCTAAAAGGACTTATTTTGAGCTCAGTCCATCTTTAAAACTTGTAAAAACATATAAGAAAAGTGATATAGAAACATTCTGTAGATAAAGTAAGCATTTGATTACAGATCTGGAAAACAAAAAAGAGAAACTTAAAACATTCTATAAATAAGTTGGATATTTGGTAACAGTGACAGAAAACAAATAATAGAAATGTAAACAAATTGCATAATTCCCTAAAGCATCTAATAAGTTTTCCTTTCTATCAGATTTTAGCTAGTGGCATTCTATAAGAACTAGAAGTTTGGTGTTTTTCCCTTAGATCTGTTGAAGCTGTACTTCAACTAGATATTCTTTGGAGAATTTCTGCTGATTTCAGGGTACTCAACTGTGTCTCTGGTACAAGAAAATAAGGATTCTCAAACTCTAGGCCATATAATTGCTAAGCTGTGGTCACTGGATTGTGTATTTGTTTATGGGGAATGGAGAGAGGGAACATTATATGGTTGCTACCTAATGATATAAATTCCCTTGCTTTGCTTCTGCCTGAAAGGTAAGTGAAGTAATTTTAGTTAAGCAGTTTATGTAAGATGGCGTGTAAAGGATGATTGGCTCTGTGTTGTGCAATAGTGCATTTTTTTTTTGAGGAATGGACAGTATTTTTTGGACAAGGCTGTTGAAACAGCATATCCCGATAGAGGTTATTTTTAGTATGGCAAGGTTCCTTGTAGAGACAAAGGGTGTAATGGGAAGGCTATATTCAAGCTGAAGCAGGAGGATTACCATACTTATGGCTTCTCTCCCTGATGGGGATAAAAAATTTAGAATTTTCCATACCAGAAGAAAGTATGTTGATTCTAGTCTTAACAATGTGTTGTTGGTCTAACTACAGACCTAGGTATTTGAATGTGATAGTAATTTGAAGTGGGCTCTGATGATAGTCTAAAATGGTCCAGCCAAAGTACATGTACCATTGTTTTTTGCAAGTCCCAGTTTACATAATGTTAGTGTTGATAGGGTCCAGAATTACATATGTGGTTAGCCATATGGTAACCGTTAGCAGGTCTTGTTATTGTTAATTCTTTATACTTTCAAGTGAGGAGCTAGATCTAAAGATGACCATGTCATCTGCATAGAGGAAAAGGGGGTTGTCTGATGGCAGTTTGTGGATATAGAAGGAGAAAATTAATACTTAAAGAACAGATCCTTATACATCAAAGTCAAAGAAAACTTTATTGTCATTCAGAACTACACGGCAGTGTAGCTGAAAGAAATTACAGTGTTTCGTTCTCAATGCAGGAAACAGTTGCACATATAGTCAGAGAAAAATTAATAAAATGTCACAGCAGAAATTTAATAAGTAGCAATTAGTAAGTAAAGTAGGACAGCAGTGACCCACACCCGTCCCAGAACAGGGAACAAGGAACAATATGAAGGTAATATTGTCAAAGTAAAATTGAAACAATAGCAGCATGTCTATGATTAGACTGAATTATTGCACAGTTTGTGTATTGCACTTTACAGTCTTTCGGTGTGGTAGGTGAGGTACCTTAGTATTGCACTTTATTAATTGTTTATTAATGTTTTGGTTATTGTAATTAGAAGATTTTTCTTAATTGATTTTAATTATGCTGCAATTTCTTGTGTTATTTATATGTGAGTTTCCTTTATGCTTTTATATTTTATTCTTACCTGGAAGATTTTTGCCAAGGAGCCAGGGAAATAGACTTTCATGATTGGATATTGTTGTTGTTTTGGGGTCTATATTACCTTATCGAAAAACCGAGTCAGTGAACGCTTGTTCGCCGACCAATAAACAGCAAACTGTCACTTCTTTGAATGGCCACTTCAATTAATTTTTCTCTAGGGGGAAAAAAAAAATCTCTTGGCCAACCAAAAACGAGACAATATTTCAAACCCTTCAAAGTGTGGCAGATTTCGCCCCCACCCACACCCAACTAAATATGCCAACTCTGAAATCACACTACAGTGGGGAAAAGGGCAAATTCCCGACGATGGTCCAGTGATTTTTTTCCCCAAGGAAAAAATTTGCTGAAGTGGCCGTTCAAAGACATGAGAGTTTACTGTTTTTTTTGGTTGGTGAACAGGCATTCTCTGACTAAGTTTTTAGATAAGGTAATATGGACTGTTGTTTTGGTAGGTAATATTATTTTAATCAACTTGACATTATTTATTTATTTTATTTTTGCGAGCCTTGGCTCATTTGCATATCAAATAGGTATGAAACGTGGTAACAACCAATAATGACATCTGTCAGCTTTTGTCAGGAAAAAAAATTAATCGCTGAGATATGCTGTTACTGAGATTTAAAACTGCAAACAGAAAACAAGTAAAAATAGTTTTCCCAGCGCTGAGTCTTCTGCAGCCTAGAAAATGTCAGGCACTGTGGGGGTTCTATATAAATAAAAATGTTAGGCCACTCTGGTGGCATAGAGGGATAAAGCCCTGACTGTGGCCCAGTCATCCCAGTTGGATTAGCAGTACAGGTGACTGACGTGGTAGGAAAGGATGGATGGTTACATACCTATAGTAGATAGGTACCTATCTACCAAATAGGTATGCTATATTTTGGCATATAAAGGACATTCTAATTACTGTAACTCAAAATGCAAATCCTTAACTTGCAGATTTCAAATTAAATTTAGTGTGGTCCATACTAAAATATTATTATTACTAAAACAACACTAAATAAGGAAAAATAAATGTCCATTAAAAATAAGGCTTACTTTTTAAATTTCTGGATAGAGACAGCTGCATTTTCCAGTGTTGTACAAACTAACAGTAACAAATGCCTGCAACTTCAGTTTATTAACTTTACTAAACCTAAGCTGGTAATGAATTGCATGCTTCATGATTTTAAAAGAAAACAGATATTACAGTGTTTAATATTTATTGAGAAATTAATAAAAAAAATAGAAGTAAAATAACTCTTCAGGAACATCCTGTGTATTTTACTCCTTAAATTTGTTTTAATGAAAGTAATAAATGCAGAAGCTATTTCAGCAAAAATAGTTAAGTAATACTGCTGTAAATGTTGTTTGTTAAGGTTATAAGTAAGTGGAGTAAATACACTGAACATCTATGTTATTTTTAATCTCATTAGCAAAACGGAGACATAATTTCTCAGAAAGTTTGCTGTTGTACTGTTGTATGATGTAATTTCTTTGTTAATCAACTGTACTACAAAATATGAAACTATTAAATTTTGTTAATGAGGAACAAAGCCCTTTAAAAACATTTAGTGTTTACAAAACATGCAGTACTGTTGGTTAAGTACAGAAGTAGATTGCATTTTCTCTGGGCTGGAAAGAAGATTCAGATTAAACTATATATTATTTTCAGAAATGAATAGAAGATCAGGAATGCAGAGACATTTCTGTATTTGTTTAGTCAGTTTTGTACTAAAGTTATTAGATTTTTTCTTTTAAAACACATTAGAAGATTTTATATTATAAAATTCATGTGTGTCAAATGTGTTTGACCTTCATCACCTTCAAATGCAATCCTCAGGTGTAGAAACTGCCTTCATAGATGATTTATTGTAAATATGCATTTAAAAGTTTTTTTTAAAACACAGTATTCAGAGTTTTCTTAAAACAGTTATTTTGTCAGGAAACCATAAATCTGACTAGTCTTAAGTTTGCATTTGGTGATGGTTTACCAGAAATGATTTTCTATGTGTTTTCTATAGAGATGGCTTGTTGATCGTTACCCCCAGGTATTTGAGAAGTGAGACAGTCTACAGTCAGTTTCTTCTGTTCTTTCAGGAATACCAAAAAGATTTTGTTTGTTCCTCTAAACCCGTGGATCGTAGAAGGACTCTAAAACAGAGTGAGGTATAAATTATTAGATCCTGCATCAGAGGGTCCTACTTGATGGGTTTACAGTGTTCCAGTTTAGCATGCTCATGGGTAAATGCATGCCCTGTGCAGGAGCATGAAGTGACATTACGTACCATACTAGGACAGTATGCTCAGGGGTAAATGCATGCCCTCTGCAGGAACATGAAGTGACAGCACATGCCATACTAGGACGGCATGCCCTGTGCAGGAGAATGAAGTCACATCACATACCATACTAGGACAGCATGCTCAGGGATAAATGCATTCCCTGTGCAAGAGTTTGAAGTGATATCACATACCATACTATGACAGCATGCTCAGGGGTAAATCTGTGCCCTGTGCAGGAGGATGAAGTGACATCACATTATCATACTAAGACAGCATGCTCAGGGGTAAATGCATACCCTGTGCAACAGCATGAAGTGACATCACATACCATAGTAGGACAGTATGCTGGGGGTAAATGCATGCCCTGTGCATCAGCATGAGGTGCCATCACATACCATACTAGGACAGTGTGCTCAGGGGTAAGTGCATGCATTGTGCAACAGCATGAAGTGACATCACATACCATACTAGGACAATATTCTCAGGGGAAACTGCGTGCTCTGTGCAAAAACATTGAAGTGACATCACATGCCATACTACGACAGTATGCTCAGGTGTAAATTCATGCCCTGTGCAGAAGCATGAAGTGACATTACATGTACTAGGACAACAAAGAAGCATCTAAGGAAGTGAGAAAATATAAACAACAAAACCTAGAGATATTTGAAAAATATAAAAAAAAGAAATATGGACACGGGAACGAAAGAGACATTTGATATGGTGTAATATTTATGCAAAGGAGAAATCCACGTTAACTAATATAGAGAAGGCAGTCTCAAAGATATTCAAAGAAAAATACAGGCAGAGGCATCCAGATATGGAATATTTCACAATAAAAAGATTAATAGCACAAAGATGTAATGTAGAAAAGATGATTAGTAAAGCAGAAGTTAAAGAAATAGAAGTTGAAGTTATGGAGTGCCTGCGAAGTGAAGGATTTAATGTAGAAGGCTAAAACAGACTCCATCATAGCATGATGGAGTGAGTCCCCAGAATAAGGAAAAGCAAGAAGATCAGGAGACATCTGAAGAAGAAATATGGACATGGGAAAGGAAAAGAGATTTAATATGGTATAATATTTATGCAAAGGAGAAAGCAAAACTAACCAGTACAAAAAGAGCAGCAACAAAGATATTTGAAGAAAAATACAGGCAAAGGAATCTGGATATGGAAAACTCTACAATACGAAAAATAAGACTAAGAGGAAAAGTAGAAAAAGAGCATCTATATCATATTATCGAAGATGTAAAATGTTGAGCGCTCAAAAGATCGAAAATGCTGAAACTCAAACTTCGTATAGTGGGAGGCTGTACTCCCCCACACCCCCCACTAAATATATATCTCTACTCTGAGATCACATTATAGTGAGGAAAGGGCAAATATCCCAATCTTCACTGTACTGTGATCTCAAAAATGGAACTTCGACTTTTCAGCACTTTCGCTCTTTTGACATTCGACATTTTAAATTTCCGATAATGCAATGTAGATCCAAAAAAGAGATTAGTAATGGAGAAGTCAAAGAAATAGAAATATGAATAGTATTGCTCCCTGGGGGTCTCCTAGCCTAATGGCTTTTAAGTTTTTTGTACTTCATATTTTAGATTCAGATCTGAGGGGTGGTGATTTACCTAATCGCACAGAGGCATCAGAGCAGATATGGATACTGCTTCTTAATGCAGAAAGACCCCTAGGTCTTAATGATGTTTTTACTTTAAAACCTTTTTTAAAGGCACGTCCATTGAAACATTAGTATGTTTTTTTATATATTGTTTTAATTAGAGGCTGGTCTTTTATTGGTTTGATTGCTTGTTTGCATTTTTATTTAATTGCTTGATTGTTGTATTGAGAATGTCTGCAGAAGCGGTGTGATCACCATGAAACCGCTTACTCTGTTTTACTGCATTTTACTGTGTATTAAACTTTGTATTTTAATCTGTTAAGCCTTGTAGGCTCTGTACTTTTTTTTTTTATTCATTTACTCTGTTTACTGTACCGTTCCGAGTCTTGTTCCTGCTTATTTTGTTTCCGTTTATACAGTCAGAAGATTCCCTCTTAAGAAATCTACACTTCACCATGTCCCTTCTACAAAGTCTAGGGTTGACCACAAATCTCAAGAAGTCCTCCCTGAACCCAGACAAGAACAAGATATTCCTAGGTTGCAGAATCAATACAGACTGAATGAAAGCCTTTCTCCCACAGGACAAGGCTCTATCTCTAACCTCCCCCTTCCAGATAGTCTTGCTCTCCCAGACAGTCACTGCAAGGCAATTCCTTTGACTGCTGGGATTGATGGCAGCAACCATTCCCATGCTACCATTAGCCAGAATGCATATGCAAAAACTGCAATGGTACCTCAGAAATATCTGGTCACAACACCAGAATCACTTGGAACAAGTTATCCCCCTTCTTCCCTGTTTAAAGAAGGAAATCATTTGGTGGATCCAACAAGTATAACTAAACCTTGGCCTTCCACTGCAACCCCCCACACCCACACAAATATTGCATACAGATGCCTCAGACTCAGGTTGGGGAGCCACCTTGCACTCTTACAGAGTCCAAGCCCAGTGGTAACCTCCCATGAAAACCAAACACATCAGTGTAAAGGAGATGACAGCAGTTCTTTTACCTCTACAGACCTTCATAGCCCTACTGCTACCAGGTCCTCTTCTTTTAGTGACTGACAATACCACTGTAATGTGGTACATCAACAAACAGGGAGGTACCAAGGCATACCAATTGTGCAGGCTAGTCCTACTAATTTGGGACCTAGCATCCCAGCACAACCTATCCTTGCAAGCCAGCCACATCCCTTTGCAGGACAACAAGCAAGCAGACCTCCTGAGCAGAACATCCTCTCCACAACATGAATGGATGCTGGACAGGATGGTCTTCCTAGACATAGTCCATCAGTGGGGCACTCACAAATAGACCTGTTTGCCTCCTCCCAGAAAAGGCAGCTGCAGATCTTCTGCACAAAGACTTACTCCTCCCAAGCCTGGAGAGTAGACGCCTTCAGTTTCACCTGGGAGGGGAAGTTCCTTTACGCCTCCCCCCCTCCCTCTGATTCAGAAAGTCCTTCTGAAAATCAGGAAGGACAAACCAAAAATCTTGCTAGTGAATCCCTACTGGCCAAGGCAGCACTGGTTCCCACTTCTACACAATTTAGCCAAGGGCAGTCATTGCAAGTTACCCCACAAGGTGGACCTTCTCACACAAGACAAAGGAACTCTCCTACACCCACACTTGCAAATGCTATTTCTGACTTTGTGGGTGATAAATTACTGACCCCATTCAGACACCACTATTCAGAGGACGTGCTATCAGTCCTGAGGGAGGCCAGGAAATCCACTACTAGAAAATCACACCTTGCTAAATGAGACAGATTTACTCAGTGGCGTCTGGAACAGAAAAGGGACCCTTACGAGGCTGACACCCCCCCCTAGTCCTTTCATATATGTGTCAACTTATAAAAGGTGGACTCTCCTCTTCATCAGTGAAAGTGCACCTCTCTGCTTTATCAGCCTGTTTACCTCTAGAACCTCCCTTGTTAGGAGGCTACATGTGAAACTTTTCCTTAAAGGGGTCTTACACATTAGACCACCTATGAAGCCTATCCCTCTTCCTTGGGACCTGAACTTCATCCTGGAAAAACTCACCCAGCTCCCCTTCGAACTGGCTAATACAGCCTCTCTACAGTTTTGTACTTGGAAAGCAGTTCTGTTAGTGGCTATTACCTCTGCCAGAAGGGTTTCTAAGCTACAAGCCTTAATGGCATGCTCACCTTGCACCATTTTTCATAAGGACAGGGCCACACTGAGAACTAACCCCTCCTTTATGGCCAAGGTAGTCAATGACTTATCTCTAAATCAATCCATTCACCTACTCCATTTTTTCCCCTCTCCCACTAACCAAGGAGAGGATACTCCACTCTCTAGATGTCCACAGGCACCTGAGATTTTACCTGGACAAGACTAAAGACATTTGGAAATCCAAACAACTCTTTGTATCTTTCCACCCCAGGGCATTGGGCAAGGCAGTCACCAAACAGACCATTGCATCCTGGATTAGAAAGGCAATCTGTTTCTGCTACTCACACCATGGAAAAAACCCTCCAGTTGGGGTTAAGGCACACTCCACAAGAGCAGTGGCCACTTCCAAGGCCTTCCAAAAAGGCATGGACACAGCTTCCATCATGGAAGCAGCTATATGGTCCACTATGCACACTTTCACCAAACATTACAAATTGTACCAAATCTCCAAAGCACACGCAGGATTTGCCAAGGCAATCCTACAAGGCTTTGTGGAATCATCTTCTGCATCCGCCACCCTTTCATCAAACTAAGCTGTGGTACTCTCCCACACCAAGAATACTGCAACTTAGGAATAGAAGGACTTAGAATAGTTGTGTAAAATCTTACCATAATCATAGATGCCCTTCTCTTCCATGTTGCAGTATTCCTTCCCACCCACCATTTCCCCCTCACAGACTCTACCAATCTATCTGCTCCCTGATGCCTCTCTCCATTACAGAAGAGATCCAGGGCATTATACATGTCACCTTTGGCAGCCTATCCTGTTGGGCCAATCTACTTTGCCTGCTTAACTTCAAGTTCTGAGGATTGTGCGTGCAGACGTCATACTTAAGGTCCCTGGTTTATGGTCCTATGTGTGACATCCCACGCAGTTGCAACAGCCAAGCTGAATCCTTTGTATAGGAGCCGACGTACAAGTCACCTGAAGGCAGGAAGTCCCACACCAAGAATACTGCAACATGGAAGAGAAGGACATCTATGGTTATGGTAAGATTTTACACAACTATTCTATTTAATAGACAAAGACAGATATATCAAGATCAATGAGAGAAATAGACTGCAGAAGGTTAATAAACCCCCAAAAGTCAGAAGCTTGATAAAACAAATGAACGCAGTAACTGTCCATAGAGATCTATGCGATATAACAGAAGTAAATAGAATATATTACTGTGCTGCTAAATTAATAGCTGATAAAGTTCTACCACAGGAACACAGGGTAGCGAGGGGAAAAGAGGTGGCGAAAGTGAATACCATCATAGAAATATCGAATAGAAAAAACTATAAAGCAGCTAAGACAAGAAGTGTCATTGTTAGAAGATTATAGAAGAAGGAATAGATCAACAAAAATACTAAGAAAGATAGATGTGATAAAAGTAATGCACAGTATTAGAACAGACTAGGATCTATTATGCACTAGTGGAAATAACAAACTAAAAATTTCAAAACAGGCGGAAAGACTTAGAAGATGCGAAGGTAAATATAAAGGAAAAGCACAAAATAAGCAATTTATTGATGACCCAAAAAAGTTTTATAGAGAATTGGGAAATAAGGTAAAATTAATTGAAAGACCACCACAAAAGAGGAGGTAGATACATTTTGGAGAAGTATCTATGAAGATCCTGTGGAACATAACAAAGATACTAAACGAATAGAAGAAGTAAAAGAAAGAATAAGAAGTTTAAAGGAACAGGATATGAAATGGGATGAAAGAACAGCCAGAGAGTTTGAAACAAAGTTGAGAAAAGCCTCTATCTGGAAAACTACAGACCCACATGCAGTACCTAACTTTTGGCTTAAAGTATTAACTTCTTTGCACGAGGATTTAGCCATGAGTAAGAACTATTTATGTGCGCACCCCAAACACACTCTGCACTGGCTAACAACAGGAAAAACAATGCTCTTACTTAAGAGTGAACCTGCAAGCTACCCTAAAAATTATAGTCCAGTAACTTGTCTGCCAAAGACGTATAACTATACACGGGATTTAACGCCGACAGAGTTTATAGCCGTTTAGAAGAAAACTCAATTATGGCAGTAGACCAAAAGGGCAATAAAAGAAAATCATATGAAACAAAGGATCATTTGTTGTTAAACAAAGTTATAGTGGAGAACTGTAAAAAGGGGAAGAATCTAAGTATGGCATGGATTGACTACAAAAAAGCATTTGCTAGTATCCCACATTCATAGATAAAAGAGTGCTTAAAAATGTATACGATACACCCTACACTGATTGATTACATTACAGTAGCCATGAAACAGTGGCAGACCACTTTGCAATTAAGCCACGATAAAGGACAGATTATTATCCCAGGGATAAAAATCCAAAGGGGATATTCCAGGGTGACTCTCTGTCACCATTGCTGTGCTGCCTTGCCATTAATGCATTAAGCTGTTTACTTAACAGCTTAGGCCATGGCTACAATTTGGCTTCTAGAAAGCAACAAAGTCTAATGACTTCTCAGTTTCTCTTTGTTGATGATTTCAAACTGTATAGCTCATCAGATGAGGAACTGTAAGCACAGTTGCAGGTTGTTCAAACTTTTTCAGATGATATTGGAATGTCATTTGGTCTTGATAACTGTGCAAAAGCAACCTTTAAAAAAGGAAAACTGCAGCACCAGGAAAACACAAGTTTGGGACAAGGATGTGATATAAAAGAACTTGAGCAAGAGGGAGTGTATAAATACTTGGGAATTGATGAAGGATCAGCAATAAAACATGAACAAATGTGAATAAAGCTTAGTAAGGAATGCTTTAGAAGATTTAAATTAATCCTGAAAACAGCATTGACATCTAGGAACAAGATCCAAGCCATAATTCAATTTGCTCTTCCTGTCCTAACTTATAGTTTTGGAGTGATTAATTGGCCCCAAAAAGTGTTGAGTAGATTGGATAGTAAAACAAGAAGGATGCTTCATGCTCACCAAAAGGATTTATAAAAATCAGCGTATACCAAGATTATATATTCCCCATTCCGAAGGAGGGATGGGCCTTCTTGATATTGATTACATGTATAGATCTGCAATCGTGGGACTCCACCCATATCTACTGACCTCACAAAATCCAAATGTAGTAAAAGTTTTGAAACATGAGGAGAATAAATCTAAGATGACATCTCTGCTTAATTTAGCAGAAGCATATAGACATCAAGCAGGAATGGAAATCAAACCAGAAGTAGATAAAAACCAGGCAGCAACTGAATGTGCTAAAAAAGAAAAGAAGCATGTAAGGTGAAGTACCAGACGAAAAGGCAAGAAATGGGGAAAAAACATAAATATAGTTGCAAGTATAGAAAACTTCTGGAAGAGCCTCATGTTGATCAAGAACAAACGCAGGAATGGTTAAGGAGAGGTGAATTCACATCAAGAAATGAAAGGTTAATATTGGCAGCCCAAGACAGTGGGCTACTTACACGCTGGTTTACAAAGTCCATTGAAGATGTGGGAGAAACAGACATATGTAGGTTTTGTAAAACCAAATTGGAAACAGTCACACACGTTGTTGCTGGTTGAGATGCACTAATGGCAGAGGGACTGTATACTGAAAGGCATAATAATGTGGTGAGACTGTTACACTGGAGATTGTGCAAACATTATGGTATCGAAGTGGCTGAAAAACACTGGAAACATGAGCCACAAAGAATCATAGAAAATGATAACGTTTATAACACATGGGATCACCCAATGCCAACAGTTCAAAAGATAGATGCTAGAAAACCAGATATAGTGGTCCAAGAAAAAAAGACAAAAGTAGCATTGATCATTGAAATCACCACACTTAGTGACTACAGTGTCTTGCGTACAGAGAGACACAAAGTCATAAAATACGTTGATCTGCAGGCAGAAACGAGAGCCATGTGGAAGAATGATACCCATACAGTTCCAATAGTAGGAGGAGCAACTGGTCTTATAAAAAAGAATTTACAATCGTATTTAGATATGTTACCAATTCATGTAACACCGTACGAATTGCAGAAGTAGTCATTACTGGGCACATTGCGGGTGCTGCAAAGAGTACTTTTGGCTGTCATCAAAGAATGAAACAATACTAATTTCGTGAACTTTATTCATACTTTGACTTAGGAATGGGGTCCATTCCTATCATGGTATTAGAAACCCAAAAAACTTGGAGAAATTAAAAATGGCAACAGCATGCTCAGCTTGTGTCCTCCAGTTCTTTTGTGCTCCTCACACAGCTTGGATCTCAGTTCTGACTTATGGCACAGAAAAGCTTCTGCATTCTGAACCTAAACTAGCTAAGCCTTCAAAACGTTCATGTGACTACGAAGTAGTGAACCAAGACCTGTCTTACTACCTTGACAACAGCACCATATAACAATGAGCAAGATGGGTATGGTCAAGACAGTCCTTAACACAGACTCTTTACTAGGACATCATAAAAAGGGCAAATGCAGAGCATGCTTTACGCACACTGTTTTGGAGTTCAGCCAGTTTCAGATAAAGCCTTCCAATTCCCATGTATTGTAATCTCACCCTCAACTATCAAGGGCTTTAGCACACATCTGAGTTCAACTTTATGAAAGGAGAGGGGGCATCCACGTGTGCACCTCCATCTAGCACTTTTGTATGATGGGGGTATATTTTGTGATGAAGTACTTCTCATCTAACAGTAATTCAACCACAGCATGCCCATGACTACCCTTAGCCAAAGGAACAGCTCCTTGTGCCTACTAGCCATAGCTTTGTGATGGCATGGAAGTCTGATGCCAGTTCAGATCTCCCCCATGTTTCTGCAGGGATCAAAGACCTAGGTTAAGGTGAGTCCACCGAATGTTGGCCTCAGATAATTTAAATACTGGTAGGATCACTTAATCAAGTTTGCAATGGCAAGATTTTAATGTTTTTAAATGTTATTTTTAAATGTGTTAATTGATTGAGTTGTGAATAATATTTCCCACCTTTGAACTTTTAAAAGAGAGGAGTGATGAGTCTAATGGAGTTCTGATGAAGTCCCAGTACTTTCGGGGATGAAAGTGCTTCACTCTTTACAAATTTTCAGTAAACTTTTTGTACTATATATTAACCCTGTTGCAACTGCCTGTTCCTTTGGCCGGCCATTTTTTGCCAAGTTGTTTTTTTTTTTGTTTTGAGTTTTGGTTCTTCGCTGATGCGTTTGTGGTTACCGGTAGGATCTGCCCATAAATGCATAAGATGCACCCTTAAGGAACATGACCTGATTGTAGCACCACAACTGGTGCAGCCTTATAGTTTTTTTTACTGATGTTCCAGTAGCATCATCTTTCCATCACCCACAGTCTGGTGTCCTTTTGTTGCACATTCAGTCCCACCCATGTTGTCTGTTCCCTAACACATCCCTGCAAGAGTAAGTGTTGGTAAGAAGGTTCCCTCCCTCTTGATTTCCTATGAGATGTTTAAGGACCTACAAACTACTATCTCTCGTGTCTGATGTCCTTATTCCTTTAACTCCATAACAATACACTCATACATAGAAACATTGCACCTGTTGAATTCCTCTGTGGAATAGCTTCTGTCCTCTTCCATTCCTTTTCTGCAAGAAAATCTTTAATAAGTAGCTTGGGAAGTAGAAAGAGTGGCCTTAGATCATCCTGTTTTTGGAGACTGTTATCGGGGATGTCATGTTTATAGCCTGGAAAAATGTAGGCTCTGCTAGTGTGGCTTCAAAAGAAACGGATTCTCTTTATAAGCCCATGGCTTAATTTATAGCAGTCTTGATCTGGAACAGGTAACATCTTGGCCAGCTATTGTCAAGCAGAATCCTGCATAATCACCTTAGTCAATCATAGCCATAAACCACAGCACTTTGCAACATCATTGACATGCAAAGAGTGTAAAGCCTTCAGCAAAGTGAGACAGTTTTCATCTCTATCAAGTTAGGGATTAGATCTGACAACTGTTTCTGTCACTTTTCCAGATTGCAGTCTGCACTGATAGATTATGCCCTTTTTTCATACCCTGAAGATGAACTTATGAAGGAAGTGATCAAAACATATATATATATATATATATATATATATATAGATATATATATATATATATAGTGGATGACCATGTAGCCTGTTGTAGTTCTGACTGAACTGAAGCTATATCCAAGGTGGCAGACTTGGGCATATGAGCTTGTACAATTGCCTGGTTTCAGCTGTATTCCCTCATGGAGGAGTTCAAGTAGCCCATCTTGTATGTTGCTTTTAAGAGAAGAGTTTTATTTACCCAATATTCACTGGACTCTGTGGATGACCTCATGAAGAAGAATCCGGTTCTCACCAGTGTGACAGGCCATTGTGGTCCCTCTTTAGCCCCTTTGCATCCACCACTTCAACACTGTTCTTGTCCACTAGGAAGAACTTTTCATATTCATTTATGAATATTCATAAGTGAATGTTATTCACTCCAGTTTAGGTTGCATTTAACCATAACTGCTATGTAATGACTTTTATTGAAAATAAAACAGCATATACAGTGTGTGTGTGTGTGTGTGTGTGTGTGTGTGTGTGTGTGTGTGTGTGTGTGTGTGTGTGTGTGTGTGTGGTAAATGTTTGTATACTGTTATTTTATGTCTTATTTTATTCCAGTGCGATGGAACGTGACATGCACTTCTGTTCTATGTCTGGATTGCAATCCTGAATTATCTACACTATGCTCATTGACTGTATTTGTCTTTATTTGAGCTTGTTCTGCCTTAAGTTTTTGTCCGATGTTTGCACTGAAAACAGAATTTTCCCAGCTGGACATTCTCAGTCAGCTCTGTAATAACTAAGTAAATGTTGCTTTTCCTTGGACACATGGTGTCACTGGAGCAGTGCACAGTGTTGGCTTCTGTGCTGGTGTCACCTACATCACCAGCCCATATTAATAGTTCTGATTGTCATGTAGAGTCACCTGTGTGAATAGAGGCACTTCTCTTAGCTTGCCCCAGCATAAAGTACCATACTGCTGTTAGGGCTTTTTTCAGCAGCCATTGTTTTCCAGGGTGTTGCAATGGTGGTCAAAGTCTTGCAGGAGAAGTTGTGTGTGTTCTCCTTCATGGATGACTAGCTGTCTAAGACTACCTGCTGGAGTAGATGCTTTTCTCATTCCAGTCCATCAGTATGACAAAAAAGTAACAGAAGCCTAATCTATTTATTTTGAGTGGTTTGCCTTGATTGGCACAGAGTTGTACACTGTCTAGTTTCAGTCATTCCTACAGAGGGAGAGGTGAAGAATTTAAAAGTCTGGGTGGGGATGCAGCAAAGGCTTTCCCCACCACAAAAAAAAAACTGAAAGTGACCATAACGAGCCTTACTTTCCAGTGAGTTGTTATCTTTTGGTTAAACCATCCAAGAATGCATGTAAGAAAGAAAAGAAAAACTCCCCAAGTTCATTCTTAACACACATACAAATACATTAATTCAAGGCATAGTAGAGCAAAATGTAAATTTACCTTGAAACTGGTATTGTTTCAGCAGTGGCACACAAAAACAGAATCTCACTGTGGTAATTGTCCGATTAAAATCCAAGCAAGTACCAAAAAAAATGAACCACCAGAAACGTTCTATAATTTTATTAAAACAGATGCACTCTTAAAACAAGCAAAGCTTTCAGGTTACCCCTTCCTCAGTGCTGTCTCAGCAATGCACAGTGAGACAGGTAGTTTACAGTAAACTCAAGCCTAAAAGCAAAAACTGCACTTGATAAAGACACAACTTTGCAGCTGCATTCCTACAGAAATGTAGTGCTTGTTTGACGCATGTTTTCCATTTCGCCTAAATTAATGTATTTAGTTACTTTTGTCTACAGTTTGCTTCACCATTTATTTCTGGACTGCGACAATTATAGACTTAAAAGGCATAAATAAATAAATAAAAGCATTATGATGTAAGAATAAGACACATTTTTGAACAGATTCCATGGAAGCATGCCTTTCAGAAATAGTTTGAGTGGTGGTCTAAATGTAGATGTGTAGGTATGGCCTAATGTCCTTTCATGAATTTTAAGCTAGGCCTGTTGAGATTGGCCTGGAGAGATGCTAAATATTAGTAGGTATATCCACCTGTTGGGCATGTAGGTTCTTTCTTTGGTACTAGAAGTAAAACCTCTTCCATTAGGCAAGGTAGGATTTGCTTGTACTTGGCCTCTTAGTTTTCCTGTTAATCTTTAAGATAAAGGCAACCAAAAGGAATTCATTTCATATCCTCAAATCTGCTAGGTCAAGAGCGGACAGGTTGTGGAGTATTAGACACCCCCACTGCACTGTATGAAAAGGTCCAAATGCTGTGACGGGGTAAGAAGCCTTCCTTGCCATCTGGAAAAGGTGGGAGAACCAATGCTACATGGGCCAGAATGGAGCAGTCAGTACAATTTCTGGCCTGTCCTTTTTGATTTTCTTGATCACGGGGAACAAGAGAATTACAAAAAATGCATAAAGAAAGAGACCTCTGAAGTCCAGAGAAAGGCATGCAGTACACAAGTGTTTCTCAGTTGTGCTGCGGAGCAGTATTTCCTTAGTTGTCTTTTGTATCTATGTTTATGTGTACTCCACCTGTTTTGATTTTCTACAGCATTCATTTGTGTAGGTCTGCAGAGGTCCAGTTCAGTTGTTTTGCCAATGAATTCTCCTGTGTGGGGATGTTCTTATATAGCAGAAGATTGTATAAAAAAACATGTTCACAGACTTGCATGCCTGGTTAATCTGCAAAGGTGATTGGAGTGGGCCACTCTCCCCCAATACCATACCTGTTCTATTGTTGGTTATCACCTTCAGTTTCCTAAGCACTCATACTGAATTGAGTGCTATTAGAACATAAATAATAGTCTAACTCCCTTTTAACTGTATGTAAGATGCACCCTTGTGAGCCTGCCTGCCCTGCATTGTAAGAGTGTAGGAGTGCGCTCACCAAGCCTGATATGAGGCATAAGGTATTCAGGGTCTGATGTGAAGTTGATAGGCTGAGAGGCATACCTTCATTCTTTCTGGGCTGTGTTTGTCACTGGTTTATTTCCTTCGTAATACAGGGCAGCACTGGTATCATAGTTTCCAGTGAATATGTCTGTTGTGCCCAGTTTGATACAAACTTTTTCAGCTTTTTCATATGGAGCCTGGCTAGGAGAGCCATCAAAATGGTGCAGACCATGTGACCCTGTATGCTGAGGTCCTGTTCAATTGTCCATTTGGCGTAGCATGGTCAGAAACTTGACTTTCTTCCTGGTGGGGGAAGTTCCTTCACAGGCTGATGTCCATTACTGCCTCAAGGAAGACCATTCTGTAAGAAAACCATAGATTTGAATTTTGGATGTCCAGGGTGAATATTAGACTCCACAGGCATTAAAGAGTATATTCTAAGGCCCACTTCTTCTCACATCTTCTCTCTTATTTGTAGATGGAACAGGCAGCTGTTACAGTCCTGGATAAATACAGATGCCCCTGGTTCTGCACTGAGCTGTCACTGGAGCAAGGCATTTTGTAAATATACTGGTTGCAGTAGTAAAGTCAAAGGGAGGGGGTAAAGTGATAGCCCTTGTCAGAAATCCAAAACTGCTGTTACTGTTGAAGATAGAGAAATAATAAGGTAAGCATTCTTGAGGTGTAAGCTAATTCTGAAAGGCTGAGTGCTTAGAAGGGGAAGAAGTGCCTGTAGAGAGAGTGTTTTTGATATTGGTTCCTTTAGATGTTTTTTAACTTCAAAAAGGACAAAATGGGCCTTAAGGGTCTGTCTTTTCTTTTAACTAGGAACAATCGTTAGTAAAACCCTTTTACTTTTTGCTTTTGGGTACTTTCTCTATTGCCCTTGCGGGGTTCCTATCACATAGTTGAACTTGTACAAGTTCGAACCTTGTATGGTTGAGACCATAAGTTTGAACTTGTACAAGTTTGAGGGTTTCAACCGAAATCTCCGTAAGGGGAGGTTTCCATTCTGTTGAATGAGGTACAATCTCGGAGTTGGTATATTTAAGTAGTGGGGGGGGGGGGTGTTTTTCCTTCTTTTTTTTTTTTTATTCATAGTCGGAGTTTTGTGACTTCGAACAGAATGGTTCGTATATTTCGTGTTCAAAGTTATAAAACTTCGTGTTCAAAGTTATAAAACTTTGACTGTGTGATGTAGACCCGCCCTTGCAGCCAGCATCTCTTCTAGAATTGGTCTTGTTGGATGCTATTTGGTCCATTGGGATGTAGAACCCCTCTCTTTTTTGGTATTATACAAAATTACAGTGTTTTAGCTCATTAAGGCTATATTCAAGACACAATGGTTATGCTTCACTTTTGTTGGAAATAGCCAGACCCCTGTTTTGGAGGGTTCTGGGAAGGTAGGGACATATGTCAAGGTAATGACTGAGCTTAGAATTTCGAAGAAGGGTAAGGGTGAGCACCTTTTCTTATGTTTTGCCTTCTTTCCTTTTGCTTGGCTACCTTTGTCCTACTTCTGGTAAAAAGGCCCTTGTTCAGATGGGTAATTCTGGATGTACTTGTAAAGGGGAGGAGGGAATGTGTCTCACATATTCCTTGGCCTTCCTCTTCTACTCCACTTCCTCGAGCTCATGGTGTGCCTGGGCTACAGAGAGCAGCTAAGTCTGTCTAATGGAGCTTTCAGGAGCTGTGACTTCACATCATCACACTGTCTTCTTAATGCAGAACCAGTAGTTCCAGCCTGGGTGGGTGCAACCTCTTCATCCTAACTACACTTCAAGGTATGCATCCCCACAAAGAGGAAGGCTTGCTGCTGATTCAAGTGAGCCATCTTGGTGGCTTCATCCTGCACTCCACCACAAGCTCCCACAGGCTATTGAGGACATGCTCTTGTTTTTTTTATAATGTGGATCTTGCGGTTTAGTATCCTAAGAGCCAGGCTGGCAGAAGCATACACGTTTTCCCGTATCTATGTATGTATGTATCTGTCTAGGGGCCTGTTTTCCTGTCATTAGACACTTTCTCCCTCAGGCCAATTTAGCTTATTCAGCAGATTCCAGTGGCAGTTTGTCTGGATCTGCACTCTGCAGTGAAGTTTTCACAAGGAAACATGTGAATGTCCTGTATCTTATAAAACTTGTCTTGTCACTTTTAGGGTATGCAGCTGGTAGCCTGAGTACAGGAATGCATATTCAGGAGAGCTTTCAGGATTTGAGGGATGGTTGTCAGTTCAGGAGACTATTATCCCATTCATTCTGTAGCCCTGTTCTGTGAAGCAGAGGCCTGCTGTTCTTGCCATTTGAAATGATCTTTCATAAGTGAGAAAGTGTTTCCAAATGTTAGGTCTTGGGGCAGATAGTCAAAAGCCATATCTGTCTGAGATGAAGACTAGCAGAGCACATAAATTGTACATTCAGCAGTTTAGCAATAAAGTAACTGAAGATGGTGTGGGCAGATGTCACCTTTATACAAAGCTTCCTGAGGAGGTCCACAGTGAAGGTGGTGATAGGCCAGCTGAGGGGGAAGGGCACTCAACTTTGAATATCTGGTTGTCGGATCTCAGCAGTGAAACACAGGAAGAACATGTACACACCACTGTGCAGCAGAGTCTGTAGATAAAGTGGCATGCAATCTGCAGACATATTGGGTAAATGTAATAGTAACCTTAGGTCAGTATACAAAAATGTCAACTATAACCTGTACCGGATAAAGCAATACTGCTGTAAAGTGTACAGAAACTATACAAATATCAGAAAATTGGTTTCATAATTAGAGACCATAAAGATTCCCGCGGTGGTGCAGCGGTAGCATTGTTGCCTCACAGCAAGAGGCTCTCCCGTTCGATTCTCAGCCAGTGTGCGAGGAATGCCTTCTGTGTGGAGTCTGCATGTCCTCCCTGCGGGTCGAGTGTCGTTCCAAAAGACATGCGTGAGTGGGCGTGCCTTCGTTGAAGGTTGGGAGTCGAGCTGACAACTCGGCACTGTGAAAATCTACTGCCAATCATTAGTGGACCGGAGTTCCGCTGTGGCGACCCCTAACCGGGAAAAGCCAAAAGACAACAACAACAGAAGTAAACCTAGACTACTAGAAAAAGACTAGTATATTACAGTGTTACTTACAGGAATTCTAAAGTAGCGCAAAACAGTAGCAGTTTGATTCCTTATCAGTTGAACTTTTGTAAAAGTGAAATTGCAAATGTAAAAATGCTTTGTATAACCAGTCTCTGAAGAAGGGTGTGTGTGTGAGTGTGAGTAAGTATATTAGTCAAAGTCTGAAAAATAAAAGTAGACATGAAGTGTTGTAAGAAAACTTTGAAAATGTCCACAGGAGTCTCCAAATGAATAGTGTAAGTCTGCTTTTCTCCCCACATTATCAATAGGAATTTACAGGCAGGCGAAATGGACAATGGGAGGAATACCTGACAAGTGGTATGTGCTAAAGTATTCTGGCAGTAAAGAATTAATGCTTACACCTATCTGGGAAACAGACAGCCTATTGAAATAACATCATATTTAGTAGGCATAATAGCAGAACTCTGACTTCACCCACAGCAGATGCTAACCACCAAGACATGCTTCTCATTTATCATTTTTTGGCAGTGCAGTTCTACTTGGGGGGACACATACCTGTCCTTTTTGAATGCCCATAACCCAGAGGAAGCACACTATTGTGAATAATAGGTAGGAACATTTTCACATTGGATATTTAGGCATATATGACAGTTGCTTTCTTGAAGTATGGCACCTACAGTTATGACAATCAATGGATTGTGTTTGGTCTATTTCAAATCATTGAAGTTGCAGAACATAGAACCTAACATGATCGAAGACCAGATCATTGAAGTTCTGCAACACTGAAAAAAGTCTTTTACGTTTTTGCTGGGGGTGGGCAAGCCCCCCTGCAACCCCCACACCGCCTGCTACATAAATATACCAATTCCGAGATCCCATTACAGCAATGAAAATGGTAAATTTCCCATTCTGCGCTGTAGTGCGATCTCCATTCAGATTGTTCAGTGATCTGGTCTTCTGTCGTGTTAGGTTCGAAGTTCTGCAACTTCAATGATTTGAAGTAGACCCATTCTGTTATATGGCCTTCCCTTTGCAAACTACATTATTGTTATTAAAGAACAGAATACGCAGAATAATGCATCTTAAATAAACTGATGCCATAGCAAGGCATGTCTTGTTGTCTCCGCTCTAATTGAACTTCATGCTTTAATGCTTTCTACATCTGCATTAAAAAGTCAGCAAAAAAGTGAGAGTAGAGAGGTGCTGGTATGGATGTGGATTTGATCAGCTTAATTATTCTTATGTTTTAATGAGAATAATTGTGACTGAACACAGAAATCAACCTGATTCAATCTTAAAATGTGCAGAGCAGCCATCAAAAACACCAAGTACTTCCTGTAACCATAAATATAAAGACACCAAAATAAACTATATAGATGTATGTATTTATATGTAATTTATGTAGCTGGCTAGCAGTAATAGCCACATCATGGATGTTTACCCATATATTGAACTCTCAAATAATGCTTTCTAAACTATAATCCACACTTTATTCTTTATAAATGGCAACTTTCTCTTTCTCAGAATGTAGATTTAGAAGCTGATGAGGAAGCTCATTTTGTATACCTGGCATTGCATATAGAAAGAAAGCATTATTGATTTCAATCTGCAAGCATTCATTACGCAGTCGAGCTGAGCCTGACAGTATGCAGAGTTCAGAGCGATTATCGTACTGTTAAGCCTTCCCAGAACTTTAGGCTCACAGGTGTTGTCCCACGCAGGATACTGACAGCCATGATATTGTGACTGCACGTCCCTTACATAGTAGTCAGTCTATGTGCTGCTGTTTAATCTCTGCCCTTGGAAGTTTAAGTTACATTAGATAATTAATGTCACAACAGAAATATTGATTTTTGCTGTAGAACTGCAGCACATTCCTTCTGGCTGATTACCTGCTGCAGAAATTGTGAAGCCCTCACTTTGTTTTACATACCAAACAGTAAAGTTATAGTACAACCTGCTCCTGTCTTAAAAGGTGAGCAGCTACTGTGTGGATAGACCGTGCAAAATAATTTTTATCTTGAAGTGGAAATCCGTCACACACATGACTTCTTCTTCGTTGCCAAAAACATCGCTTGTTGTCTACTGCACTAGCCAGTATCACTAATTTAAGGGTGAAGTTGTTTTAAACCTTCTGGATGTAGTAGCAGTGGTATGGGAAACTTCCGTTTACTAGATGACTGTGCTTCTCACTTTGTGTCAGCTTTGCCAAGGACAAGCTTCTGGATTACATGCTCTAGGGCTTCTGGTTCCCAAGTGTTCCTTCTCCATTTAAAGGTGGTTTTTTTTTAGCTTTTTGAGGCTTGATTTATAATTAGAAAGATGTATAAAATTCAAAATGCTGCAATCTTATTTCAAAGTATTATATGAGGCACCATCAACTTGAATGGTTTAAGATGTGAACAGGAGCAACAGATTCAGACTTTTTCCCTTTCATACAGAAAAATAAAGATGCCTTTTCAGTGGTTACGTTGTCACCTCACAGCAAGAGATTCTCCAGTTCAATTCTCGGCTGGGGTGCCTTTTGTGCACAGTCCCCATGTCCTACCTGAATTTGTGTGGGTTTCTTCTGGGTGCTCCACTTTCCTCCCATGTTACAAAAACATGCGTCTTGAAAGTTTCTCCCCGGGTCTCCGCTGAAAATTGGCTTCATTCCAAGTTAGAGTTTCCTGGTAAACAAATGTTAAATAAATAAATACATTTTCTATTGCATGGCTTTATGCAAGCCATGGTGGGGATTGGGGGGCATTCAGCAGATTGCATCTCTGACAGCCATTGCAAACTGTATGTAAACTACACGGGCAGAATGTTTAGATCCACCTCTGCCGCCCCTCTTCACTCTTGTTTTGTTTGCATGAAGAAGGAAATGTTTGACATGACAGAAAACCATGTATTGACTTACCTCTATGTTTGAGAAAACCATGATTTGTTTATCCAAACTGTGAAATTCTGAGAAATTCCCACTGAGGATTTTACACTTGGTTGAATTCTAACTAGCAACATAACACATAACATTTATGTTGAAAATTGCATTCATTGAAGTCCAGCCCAAACAACTTCAGATAATTTTTTTGTAACATATTGTGGCTTTTTGTTGTAAGCCTTTAAGGTTATGAGACAGAAGTTCTAGTAAGACATTCGGGATATGAGACAAATCTTTTGATGAGCTGTTCATATGAGCATTTTCTGATGTCCCAGTCATATAATGACTCAAAGAAAACATGAGGTGAGACTCACCCTAATGCTTTGCTTGAGTGCATGCTGATCGTTTATGGACAGTAATAGTGATCTACAAAACTGAGAAAAAAGTAAGTGCAGGTAGGAGAATAAGTAATATCTTTGAGATTTTTCACATTATTCCCCTAATGTAAGGTGCAAAACCTTAGACTTAGTGTGTATAAGCAGCAGGAGTGTATATTCTCAGTTATTCTGGTTCATGGGTTCATACTAGACTATCGACCTCCAGGATCTTTACAAATGTAGCAGTTTTGTCCTAGAATTCCTTGGATGTCTGTGTGGTGGGGTATGTTAGTAAGGAGGTAACTAAGGGTTGTTTGTGTGGGAGTATGTTAGCTGGGGATGGATATACTTCCTGTTGACCTCTTTCCATCAGAGATATGGTTCCCAAGCTGGGCGTGAATTAGCAGTTTCCCATCCAAGGATCAAAGTTTCTTGTGAACAGGGTCAGGGATGAACTCTGCTTCACGTAGATGGGGAACTTATTACACAGTGCAGGGATCATTTGAGTCACATATTTGTCCCTCCACCAAGTTCTGTTTATGTTGCAGACAAAGTTAAGGTCCGTGGATCTAGTGTTTCTGGTGGTGTTTGTTGTGTGGATGTGCAAGAGATCCATCAGAGCTGATACCAAGGACACCAGCATAAATCGCATCTCAGTAAATTGTAGGAGACTGAGTACGGAGATAAGACTTTAAGGCAGTCTGTGATGGACAGGGTATTCATACTCTGGATTCTCCTGGTTTGGAACCTTTGAAGATGTTCCAACTATTGCAAGTGCCTGGCTAGGTATGTGTCAAAGGGGGACATTGTACTCAATAACGGGTCTGATAAGAGCTGAGTAGAGTGGCACTTTTACTTCCTTTGACCTGGATGCCATACCCTTGTTTATGAGCTGGGCAATCTAAAGTGATGTTTTTATTGTCGTGGCTTTGTGTTGATCGAACACCAGATTACTGTCGGTATATGTTCTCAGATCCCTAACTATCAGGTCAATTCTTAGAGGTGTTTTATCAATGAAGTAATGAGCTTGGGTAGATGCTTCCCCAAAGGACACTGTAATACATTTCTTTACATTGAGTTTTAATCTGCGGCTATCACACCAGTCATTTGTTTGTATTAGGCCCCCTTTTATAATATTGGTGGTTAAGTAGGCAAGACCTTCCCTTAACAAAGCCAAACCGGGATTGGTCCAGTGTCTGTAGGTCACCAACTTCCTTGATCATTTCCATGATAACTTGTTCCATGACTTTGCATATTAGATTTGTGAGACTGATGGGTCTGTAGTTCCCTGAGTCAGTTGATGGTCCACCCTTATGAAAAGAGGTGACTATTGTGGCTCTCCATTCACCTGGCACATAACCTATTTTGCGGGTGTAGTTGAAGAGTGCCTCAAGCGGTTCTGCTAGGTCATGTTTTGGGCTCTTTAGGAGGCAACTGGGGATAATGCTGGGGCTCATTGAAGCAGTGTTTTTTTATTTTAGTGAGCACTTCCAGGGCCTGCTCCCTGTTGATAATTTGATAGTTTTGGAGCATATGCTAGAGTGGATTTCAAGAGGGGGTTGTAGTGAGGGGGTGAATTTACAGCTACATTTTTCACCCAGTAGATTTGCTGTGTCACTCTGGTCAGTGAGGGTTCTGCCATTTACAATTAGTTTTTCACACTGTTGAGCATTACCATTAGGATTCCTGACACAGATGATGAAGGCTTTGTGATTGTGCTTAGCCTGGGAGGCTATCCAGACCTCTTAATTGGCCTTGCTGGATTTTATTAGACCTCTTATTTTTTTTATTTAGTTGAGTCAGAGAGATCTTGTCTGTATAACAGTTGCTCTTACTGATTTAGGCCTTGACTTTTTCTTTTGTTATATAGGCTTTTAAGGTAAGGATTCCACCTGTGTGGTTTGCATGCCTCACAACCTCTTAGATCAAGAAATCGGGACAAAGCCATAAATAATGGGTGGACAAAGTCCCAAAATAGGGGCAATTTTTTAAATATTGCTCTTACAAAAATAGGAATGAGATATAATAGCAGGTTTTGCATTAACATGAATTTTCTGAAGGATATGAAGTCTGGAACTCAGATTCTGTCATTATTTACTGACTTATCATCATCTTCACTGATTTGCTAGAAAAAAACTATTTTATAAAAAATGGGTCAAAATACGAGGCAAAAATCTGGACATTCTGCAAAAATCTGTACAGTTCAGAGGTATTGGTTTGTATTTGGTGTTAGATCTGAACTTACCTCTGGTAGATATGGCAGTCTCAATGCAGCCATTTGCATGTTTGTACAGGGTTTCTGTAAATAATTCTGCATCAATACCTGTGTTCTCGTATTTTGGGTGAATTTTGACAAACTGTCGCTTAATAAGATGAAGTTTGATTTAGTATAGTCTCTTACTTTGAGTTAGTACATTCTGCTGTATAGTTAGTTACTCAAACCACTGTACCTGCATAATCCTCCCCCGCCAAACTAAAGTCTGTTTTCTTTTGAGAAGAACTTAAACCTATAAAACAGCATGCCATTACCTCTCCTGTTCATCTGTACCTAACCCCAGCTTTAATATTATATCCTTTTAAGAAATTCAGGGTTAAATTAGATAATGTCTACACTTGCCTTAATTTAACAGTATAAAGTAGAGTGACTCTGCAAAGTAGCATACCTTTTCTTAAGATTCACTAATTGGTTTCTAATCCACTTGCACGTCATGGTGTCACAAACATTTTAAATGTGTATTAAACGTTAACTATCCCATTATTTTAGTAGTGGCTTTCAGCCGATCCCATTGCTCTGCATCTGCATATAATCTGATTCTAGTCACGAGCAGTATTTTTGTTATTGCACAGTGGACTATCTACGGTCACCAAACAGCTGTACATTAAGCATTTCGGTTTCTGTGCTCACTCCATCTAAGTTAAATTTCACTGTTAAAGGCATTCACTCCATTTTAAAATTCTACTTTTAAGTAACATATCCTTTTGCTTCGTCACTGGTTTAATACCTCACTAATTGTTTTGAAGACGGCTGCACAGGTAGGTTGGACCCACGCTGTTCGCCCTTGCTTTGCTCAGACTTACTCTGCTCCCCTACTCTATCCCCATTCCCACCCACCCCCACATCAATTACATTTATCTCTAAACTCTCCCCTACCACCCACTTTATGGTCCAACCGCCACTCACATCCATTTACTAATCTAAATTCTCACAAGCTTATCCATAATTACAGCACTAGTTCATAGCCTATAACCTTTTAGATACTCTGTACTGCCCATACGACTGTTAGAATACTTTCTGCTTCCTTTCTTACCCCACCTTCCTTTTTTATTATCCTGCTCTACTTTTTCACTAATACTCCCTCCATTATCAAACAAACTATTACCACTTAGTGCTTACCCCAGTCTATTAAAAATGCCTTATCTCAAAGATTGTCTAAACATCTTCATGCTAACCCAACACATCTTAAAACTTCTATCTTTCTCATTAGCCACACACTGTACACCCTACCACTACCCCCAGCCCTTCCCCAAAGTAACCAAAAGGTAACTATTAACTCTCCTACACTAAAGCAATCAACAAACTTTCAAATATCTCTTGGCATTTTCAACACCACCATCCTAGGCCAACATAATACTAAAGTACTACGACCCAAACTAACTTAAAAAAATATCACATTTAGATACCACAAATATATATGTAGTTACATCAGAACAATAGCAAACATTGCCAAAAAACTGCTTACAAGTGGGGACATAACACCCAAATCCTGGACCCAACACCCTTACTTCAGCCACTTCTCAAACACTCCATATACGTAATATACCTCACAAAACACTGACTTATTGTTTCTAAACGTAAGTGTTAGAAGTCGGGTTAATAAAGTTCATTAACTAGAGGGCATCCTATCACATTATTCCTTGGAAGTCGCCATCCTAACAGAGTCCTGGCTTAAACCCCATGTCTCAGACAACGAAATTACACCTTCAGGGTATAATATACTTTGAGCAGACAGAAATGACAAAAGAGGAGGCGGAGTAGATATACTTTTCAAAAACAGCCTAACTGTGACACCTCTAAATTTACAAATATCTACCTGTACTAATACTGACCTACTACTATTGCCAAATTACAAATTAATGCTAACAAGCACATAACTATAATAGGCATTTACATCCCGCCAGGCAATAATATTTGGCACTGAATACATCCTTCAATGTCAGTAATATTTCCCAAACTGGAAGGTAAATGCTGACAGCAAATTGTAAGAAATATCCTTTATTGCAGAGTGAAACCAAAGGTGAGCTTAAAGGATTTTTCTTACAATCTGCTGTCAGCATTTACCTTCCAGTTTGGGAAATATTACTGTTGTTGGTGTCTTATCAGCTTGCCGTTTTTGGGACTTTTCTTTCTACATCCTTCAATGTATTTGTATTAACATCATCCAACAAACTATTATCATGGGTGATCTTAATACTAACTGGTTTACATGTAACTCTAACAAACCTAGCAACCACATTAATCTCTGTGGCTTCACACAAATTATCCAGTTCCCTGTCAGAATAGACAAAAAAATCTAAGAAGCACTCCATTCTTGACTGAGCCCTATCAAACAAACCCTCCCATTGTCAAATGCTAGCTGTTTATCAGAAAACAGCAGTGATCACATACCTACCTACTCAGGCAACACATTAACCCTACTAAGCACACTAAATCATCAAATCCATAATAAGAAACATTTTAAACCACAGGAACTAATATACACTCGAAAACACTGTAACTGGAGCCCACTGAGGACTTTACCCTTAGATGCACCAGTTGAACATTTTAGTAATACATTCATCAATATACTCAACAGTATGGCACCCCCTAGAATGGTTTGTGTCAAAGCAAATTCTGCCCTGTGGCTTACTACTGAAACAAAAACCCTCCTTAGGCAAAGGGACAAGGCCTGGATCTCCTGGCACACTAGCAAAACTCTGCCTGATCGTATAACTTAACAACAACTCAGGAACAAAGTTAAACACCAAATCAAGCTAGACAAAAATAACTATTTTACTCACATGCAAACTAAGAATCAAAATAACCCACAAAAATTCTGGGCTACAATCAAAAACATACTCAGTCCTGGACAAACCACAACTCCTTCCCCCATCTTACGAAATAACTCAGAAACCACCGCTGAACAGTTTAACAAATACTTTACTGAAAACATTCTTGCACTAACCAGAGATAACCCAAATAACCTGCAAACAGCTAAGTCTAAATAACAATAATAATACTTCCTTCTCATTTCAACCCATCTCCACCAAAACCATAGAAAACCCTCTAAAAAATTTAAACAAACTACAACTGCAGCTGATAACTTAGCAGCAGAGTTCCTAAAAATTGCAGCTGAGGCTATATCTTATCCCATATCAATACTGATTAACCTTTCAATTTCTGAAAAGTACGTCCCTACCATCTGCAAAATTTCTTATATTATCCCCCTACATAAAGGTGGTAAATCAACTGAACTAACTAATTATCGCCCCATAGCTATCCTATCTCCACTTTCAAAACTTCTGTAGAAATGTATACATTCCCAACTTATGCGATATCTCACAACCAATAACTTACGTGCCATCTCCCAACATGGATTTAGACCGTCCCATAGTACAAGCACTACTCTTCTTAGCTTTACCAACACCATAAACCAATACAGGAATGAGGGAAACATAGTCTCATCAGTTTTCTTGGACATGTCTAAAGCCTTTGGCACAGTCTTCCACAACAAACGTTTAACTGCGCTTTCAGACATAAGATACATCCTTCATGTGTCTCATGGTTTCATAGTTAGTTAACAGGACGTCAGTAGGCAGTTAAGTGGCAGTATGACCTCTCTATACTTCTCCCTTTTACCTTTGGGGTCCCACAGGGATCCATACTTGGCCCTCTTCCCTTCAGTATTTTCACTAATAACCTCAACTCAGCCACCTCACTTGCCATCATTATCCAGTATGCAGAAGATTCAACATTAATATGTGCAGCTCCTACCATTCATCAGCTTCAGGATAAAACACAGCAGACCTTTACAGAAATTGAAACATGACTGGCTAACTCTGAAGTTATTCTTAACCCCAAAAAACAAAACTTATGATCTTTCAACCTACCAGACAATTAGACCCCCCCCCCATACATACACACACAGTTGCACATCACAGCCAGTAGCAACACAATAATTACACCTGAACCATTCACCAAACTACTAGGAGTCATTGTAGACGATAAGCTAAGATTTGGCTTGTATATATCACAAACTATTAAAAAAGTTCTCAATAAATGGGCATCCTTTACTGAAACCAAACATTTCTAACAGACTCCTCAAGAGTTGCCATACCCAGAGCCCACCTACTAGCAACTCTGTTATAAGCTTCACTCATCCATATCAACCTCAAAAAACAGATTTAGATAAACTGAATACATGCTATAACAAAATAGCTAAATTTGCTACCGGATCATTACACAGGTCACACCGCTGTCTAGCCCTCAAAAAAATCTCTCGTGGCTTGAACTACCTCAGCTTCCTGCATACAACCAATTAATACTGACCCACAAGTTAGTCTATAACCCCAAAAAAATTCCATCTCTCCAAAGCTTACTACAACCATACTCTAACACTCGAACACTACGATCATCAAATAAATCTTTACTACAAGTCTCTAAAACTAACAGCACTGCAGGAGACTCCTTATACTCTTCCTGTACCGCAAAAACCTGGAACTCCCTCCCCCACAATGTTAGAATCAGTGACAACACACACCAGTTTAAAAAACTATTAAAAAATGATCTGACACTTGGCTCTGCTCATGCAACACCCCTGGCTGATCTCCAGTTATCATAAGTACACTCTCCATTAATTGTTCAGCCTGTCTCTTGGACAATGATCGTATTTGTATTATGATTTTTCTTTTTAGTCTTAAATGTGTGATAAATCTAGAATTATTTTCCCTGTAAAAATATAAATTAATACTCGTAGGTCCTATGTTAATAATATCACGATGTTAAGTTTCATATCTGATGTATCTACTGTTAGATTTGCTGTACCTCCTGTAATTTATATTGTATATATTGTTTGTCATGCTGTATTTACTGTTACTAATGTTGTATGTACTGTGACATTTTGTGGAGCTTTTTTCCCCAAGCCTTTCCTGAAAATGGGCTCTGCCCATTTGGACATTCCCGGTAAGCAGATGTAAAATAAATAAATAGTTAGGTTTACCAGGTTGAATTGTAGTTTATTTTTCAGAGCGGTGTTTTGTTTATTGTTTGTTGACTGGGTAGATGACCTGGTCTTTGGACTCCTTTCAGTTTCAAACTGAGGACTGACATTTTCATGTCTCACACTTCTGATAGGGATCCTGCTTTGTTCTCATAATAATGATTTTACAAGTTATAAAGATAAATCTAATATGAAGTTTTGCTTTGGCTCACTTTCTTTCCAGTCTGAGGGACTGTTCCAATCCATTGTAGATCTGAAATTCATGAAGTTTTGAACAGTTATTCTTCAGTAAAATGTGGACCATGATGTAATAAACTCATCATTGCTGGGGCTTGATATATATATATATATATATATATATATATATATATATATATATATATATATATATATGGGTCTATGTTACTTGATCAAAATCTCACAATATCGAACAAGCAACATCGAAACCCATTAAAGCGAAAGTGCACAACATCGAAAGTGCACTTTCGCAAAAGCCTGTTCTCCAAACCATAAAAAGCAAAACAAAACTGCTTTAAACAATAACCCCTGCACCCCCCCCCATGTAGGGGGCTGTGCCCTTAACACCCCCCTACTTAAATATATTAACTCTGATATCGCTCTATAGTGGGGAAAAGGATATATTTCCTTATTCCCACTGTAATGCTCTTTGGAGAACCGGCTTTTGCGATAGTGCACTTTCGCTTAAATGGGTTCGATCTTCTCAGTGTCAATAAACTGAGTTTTCGACAATCAGAACTAGACCCATATATATCTATCTATATCTATATATATATATATATATATATATATATATATATACACACACACACACACACACACACACACACACACACACACACACACACACACACACACACACACACAGAGTGGATATAAGAAGTGTACACACCCCTGTCAAAATGCTAGGCTGCTGTGATTTAAAAAATTAGACCATAATAAATCATTTCAAAATTTTTCCCACCTTTAATGTGACCCATAACCTGTACAATTCAGTTGAAAAACAAACCAATCTGTTTGGGGGAAAAATATAAAAAATAAAAAACGTACAATAAGCTGGTTGCATAAGTGTGTACATCCTTAAACTAATACTTTGTTGAAACACCTTTTGATTTAATTACAGCATTCAGTCTTCTTGGGTAGGAGTCTGTCAGCATGGCACATCTTGACTTGGCAATATTTGCCCACTCTTCCTTGCAAAAGTGCTCTAAATCTGTCAGATTGCAAGGGAATCTCTTGTGCACAGCCCTCTTCAGGTCACCCCACAGATTTTCTGTTGGATTTAGGTCTGGGCTTTGGCTGGCCCATTCCAAAACTTTAATTTTCTTCTGGTGAAGCCATTCTTTTGTTGATTTGGATGCATGCTTGGGGTCATTGTCATGTGGAAAGATGAAATTCCTCTTCATTTTCAGCTTTCTAGCAGATGCCTGAAGGTTTTGGGCCAAAAGTGACTGGTATTTGGAACTGTTCATAATTCCCTCTACCTTGACTAAAGCCCCAGTTCCAGCTGAAGAAAAGCAACCCCAAAGCATGATACTGCCACCACCATGCTTCACCATGGGGATGGTGTTCTTTTGGTGATGCGAAGTGTTGTTTTTGCACCAAACGTACCTTTTGGAATTGTGGCCAAAAAGTTTAACCTTGGTCTCATCGGACGATAACACATTTTTTCACATGCTTTTGGGAGACTTGATGCATTGTTTTACAAATTTTAGCTGGGCCTGGATGTTTTTCAGTGTAAAAAAAGGCTTCCGTCTTGCAAACCCTACCCCATAGTCCAGACATATGGATAATATGGGAGATTATTTTCACATGTAATACACAACCAGTACTTGACAGAAATTCCTTCAGCTCCTTCAGTGTTGCTGTAGGTCTCCTGGCAGCCTCCCTGACCAGTTTTCATCTTGTCTTTTCTTCAGGGCGTCCAGTTCTTTGCAACATCACTGCTGTCCCATATTTTCTCCACTTTTTGATGACTGTCTTCACTGTGTTCCATGGTATAGCCAATGCTGTGGAAATTTTTTTGTACCCTTCTTCTGACTGATACCTTTCAACAATAAGATCCCTTTGATGCTTTGTAAGCTCTGCGAACCATGGCTTTTGCTGTAGCAGGCAACTGAGTAAATGTCAGGAAAATCCTACTAAGACAGCTGAATTTTATTTGGGGTTAATCAGTCACACACACACACACACACACACACACACACACACAAAGTTTCTGTACTGTGAAATGTGCTGCAAGCCAAATGCTCACACTCAGAATTACTACACACTTTGTACTCCAAATGCTCACACTCAGAATTACTTACACACTTTGTACTAAGAAATTTTTTTTTGGGAGGCCAGAGTATAGTACTCAGTAAAATCAGTGAAGTTTGTTGAAAGTTGGTGTTCTTGAGATATGTTTGCCTTTTACTGAGGAAAGGAAGATGGCAACCTTTACCTCATTTTGCACTGAAACTTCAAAGTAAGGGCCATTTCTGGATTCCACGTTGGCTAACTGATATGTAACACAGACATACAGCTCACATATTCTGCACTACTTACCTTCAGTGTTATGCTGTTCGATGATATGTGGCTCGACGTTCTTATCATTCATGATTTTCATGTTTCATGTATTTTGTTTGGATGTTTTGCCATTCAAGGTATTGGCGTTTCGTGATTATAATATCAACTCATATTTTCTCTCTCTCTGTGATTAAATTGTGTTTTGTTTAAGAAATTGGGTTAGTAAATCCCATAAAAAAGAAAGAAAATTAAAATTATATGTTTGTGAAAGTGGTTAACAAAAGAGAAACAAAAAACTAGATGGCAATTTTAATTATATACTTCTGAAGTAGTGGTTAATGAATAAAGTTCATTTTTTGCCCACTTTAGAACCAAATTAAATTGTTTGACAGGTGTAGGAGTGCTTGTTTTCTTTTTTTCTCTTTTGAGTATTGTGTGTGCTCTGGCTGTGCACCTGAGTCACTGTAACGTTACTTGTGCTTAGCCATGGTTTTTTTTGTCAAAGCAGGTATCACTGGAGGACACCGAATATCCCCATTCATTTTCCTGATAGCAGTAAGTCCTTCACCCACCATTCAGACACCAAAAGTACCATTCCACTGCCACATTTCCCCCTCATTCTGTTATTTCTGTCACGTTCTCCCCCATCCAAGTCTTCTGCCACATTTTCCCCTTCTTGTAGTTGATCTAAGTTTTACTGTGCTGTTGTAAAATGTAGTGACATTTCATTTCATCTTCAGGTAATTTGTGCTTGGTTATGAAGACACAAAGAAGTGTTGATGTATGTCCTTCCATTTCACTGTTGCAGTATTCATTACACTAGGGATCCCCTGCCAAGGGTGGCCCCATGTCTGGCCAGTATACCAAAGCATTTAGGTTGCTTTAAGGTATGCTGTAATCCATGCATATGCTACTCACTTAGGGCATAAAGGTGATCTGATGTACCATGCTCAGAACTTCTTTGCTGCCAGTGTGTTCCGTTGCTGGTTCACTAAGTTGTTACAGACAAGTGCCCCATTGAGGTTGTCATCTTATCTTTCTTTTGCTGTATTATTGCTTGTGGGGTTTCATGTCATCCAGGAAGGGTAAATGCCAGTGTGGGAGACAGATTCTCCATAAAGACCATCACATGCAGTTTATGTTTTGCCTTGGCACTTCGCACAACCATACATCCTGTTCTGTCTGTCAGGCCTTTGTTCCCAAAACCCTTTGTCATAGGCTGTCTTCTTTGAGGCTTAATCTTGAGAATCAACATCTTAAGCTTCTTGGTAAAGACACAGTGGAGGGAAATTCTTGCTCAGAAGGACAGCCATCTAGGAAGAAGAAAGCCAAGAAAACTAGGCCAGAATCTTCTGCTGTTCAGCCTCCACTGGATGTTCCTCCAAGGTGAGTGATAGCTCTGAGGTTCACCCAGTTTCATCACTGCATTCTTCTGCCAAGACCAGGTTGGAGGCCATAAGGGATCCAGCTTTAGGCACATCCGAGGAGGCATTTCAGATGTCAACTTTGGACATTCAGGTGGAACCGCAGCTGATTATTTCCAAGGGTCCTAGGGGTGTGCCCCAAATTTTAGTCAGAGAAGTCTGCCTACTACAATTATTGAATGCCATCTGGGGTCAGAGCCTTTCAAATATTTTAAGGTGGTCATCCCTGTAAAGAAAAAGCAGAAAACTAAACACATTTCTTTGGCTCCTAAGACTCCACGGTGTGAATAGCAGTTCTTCACTCAGGGATTGTTTAGTGCTTTGATGGCTTTAACAGGGAGTTTCTGTTCTAGCCCTCCATTGATCCTCTAATTCCCCTTAAGAAACCAAGAGAACAGGTTTCCTCTGAGGAGGAGGAGGCAGATTTGGATTAGGAATCCCTTGCTTACTCCTCCCAGATTCCCTCTTCTTTGGACTATGGGTCAGAGGGAGAGGAATCTACCAGTCCTGATACTCGCATTGAAGAGATTTCTTTTGAGGACATGATTTCCAGGTTGATGGAGCTCTTTAAATGGGATTGTGCTCAAGTTTCTGAGATACAAAAAGGTGTTATGAACTTCTGCAGATGGATTCTCCCAGACCTTCTGGTGTCCCTCCGGTTTTGGCTGCTTTATTGGATGCCTTTTCTAATGCCTTTACGGCTCCAGAGTTTCAGCCCCCTGCCCCCAAGAAACCTGCTAGGTTCTATGGGGTGCCTGAGGACTATAAGTTTTTGTACAGGTCTCCTTCTGCTGACCCCTCGGTGGTGTCAGTAGCTTCTGACAAACTTTCTCACTTGCTTTCTTCTCCTAAATTACTGCCTTCTGATAAAGATAGCAGAGCTATGGAAAGGCTAGGCAAGAAGGTTTATAGCTCTGCTACCTTTGCTTTTAGGGCTGTTAATTATCAGACCATATGTCCAGATACTTGTTGGCTGTACTTTCCCAGGCTTGTTAGGTGATTTCTGATCTTCCAGAATCTGAGGGTAAAACTTCTGCCCTTTTCCTGTTAGGGACTTCCTCCTAGGTGGCTCATCATTCCATCAAGTGTAGTTATGATGCAGCAGATACTTCTTTTAGGGTTGCTGCTTTTGAGTGAGTGATGAGGAAGTATTCTTACCTTCAGCTTCATCCTTTGCCTGATAATGTTAAGTCTAAGTTGATGATGAATGCCCCTCTAGATAATAAACACTTGTTTGGTGAGGCTGCTGCTGATGTAAGTCCCTTCAGGATAAGGGTAAGGCTTTATGGGAACTTAAACGTGTTTGTTTCTCCTGTGACAAAATTTCAGAGGAACTACGCCAGTAAGCCAGCCTTTGTTTGCAGGCAATCACACCCTCCTCTTAAGGGTAAAAAGGGTAGCAAGCGGGCTGCTTCTGCAAGGCTACTCAGACTTCTTTGCCTCAGAGGCCTCCTTTCCCTGATAAACCAGGTGCTGTCTGACTATAATATTCTTGCCAACCACATCCCTGTTTCTCTTAGCCTATTTGTCTCTCTTCCTGTTTTGCTAAAGACTACTCAGGATTCTTGGGTTCTTTCCATTATCCACCAGGGGTATTTCATGGTCTGGAAATCTCTTCCCTCTTTATGGGAATTCCTCAGCCCCCTCAGGAACAGCTGTTCTTCTTTCCAGGGGTCCGTTGTGATCTTTCAACTCGGGGTACTATTCAAGAGGGGGAGGAGTATTACTCCAGGATGTTTCTAGTGCCCAGGAAAGAAGGTACCTGGAGACCAGTTCTAGACATTTCTCATCTAAAAATTTCTGAAGGTATCCTCTTTTCAAATGTCCCTTCAGACTTTGTCCCCCCCAAGCTTCCTTAGGCTTAATTGGTGTCTCTGGATCTCATGGATGCTTATCTCCATGTCCCTGTTCATCCCATGTTTCAGGAAGTTTTTGCATTTATTTGTTGCGTCCTGGCATTTTTGGTTCTCTTATTTACTCTTTGGCCTTTCTACTGCCCCAGGGGTATTCACCAAATGCCTCGCTCCTGTTATTGCTTTTTGCAGGCTTCAGGGAATCCAAGTCTTTCCTTACATGGACAGCATCCTGTTTCAGGCATCCACTCCAGATATCTTGTTGCAAAATCTTCATTTTGCCATTTCCCTTCTGATAAGCCTGGGGTTCACAATAAATTTCAAGAAGTCTTTTCTGACTGCTTCTCAGGACCATGTTTTTCTGAGGTACATGATCCAGACTGTGCCTATGCTGGTATCCCTGACACCTTCCAAGGCCGTAACACTCATGTTCATTTTTCAAACTCTTCTTGATCTGACCTCTGTAACAGCCAGGGAATTTCTGAGATCTCTGGGGTTCACAGTGTCCACCATTCCTATGTTCCCTCTGGCCAAATTCCACATGAGAAAGTTTCAGTGGTTTCTGAAGTCAATTTGACTTCAACATGCGCACCCCCTCAAATTTGTAGTTCCTCCTCTGCCTTGTCTCAAGAAGGAACTTTAGTAGTGGATTCAGCAGCTGTCTCTAAATCCAGGGTCTCCATTTCATCCCCCTCTTCCCTCTCAGGAGCTGTTCCCAGATGCGTCAGACTTGGGATGGGGAGCAGCATTTGGTTCCCTAAAAGTGCAAGGTTTTTGGTTGCCTTTTCAAAGGAAAAAACACATCAGTTTCAAAGAGATGAGAGCTCTTCTGCTGGCTGTCCAGGCTTTTCATCCTCTCTTCTCCCCATGACCTCTCAAGGTGTTTACAGACAATACTACAGTGATGTGGTATGTAAACAAACAGGGGGAGGAGATCTTATCTTCTTTGCCAGTTGGCCCTCCTGGTGTGGGAACTTGCTCTTCAGTAGCAATTGACTTTTCAGGCTGTTTACATTCCCTCGTGTCAAAATATTGTGGCAGACATTCTGAGCAGGTCCTTAACTCAATCCGATGAATGGATGCTTCACAGAGATGTGTTTCTGGACATTGTCCCCCAGTGGGTATTCCTCAAATAGATCTTTTTGCCTCTCCTCCAAACAGACAACTTCCTCTTTTTTGTGCCAGAGTCCCAGGTCTTCTGGTTGGGTAGGTGGATGCCCTATGTCCCAGGTCCTCTGGTTGGATAGGTGGATGTCCTATGTCCCAGGTCCTCTGGTTGGATAGGTGGATGCCCTATGTCCCAGGTCCTCTGGTTGGGTAGGTGGATGCCCTATGTCCCAGGTCCTCTGGTTGGGTAGGTGGATGCCCTGTGTCCCAGGTCCTCTGGTTGGGTAGGTGGATGCCCTATGTCCCAGGTCCTCTGGTTGGGTAGGTGGATGCTCTATGTCCCAGGTCCACTGGTTGGGTAGGTGAATGCCCTACGACCCAGGTCCTCTGGGTGGGTAGGTGGATGCCCTATGTCTCAGGTCCTCTGGTTGGGTAGATGGATGCCCTATGTCCCAGGTCCTCTGGTTGGGTAGGTGGATGCTCTGTGTCCCAGGTCCTCTGGTTAGGTAGGTGGATGCTCTATGTCCCAGGTCCTCTGGTTTAGTAGGTGGATGCCCTATGTCCCAGGTCCTCTGGTTTGGTAGGTGGATGCCCTATGTCCAAGGTCCTCTGGTTGGGTAGGTGGATGCTCTATGTCCCAGGTCCTCTGGTTTAGTAGGTGGATGCCCTATGTCCCAGGTCCTCTGGTTGGGTAGGTGGATGCCCTATGCCCCAGGTCCTCTGGTTGGGTAGGTGGATGCCCTATGCCCCAGGTCCTCTGGTTGGGTAGGTGGATGCCCTATGCCCCAGGTCCTCTGGCTGGGCAGGTGGATGCCCTATCTTTTTCTTGTAAGAGGATGTTTCTTTATGCTTTCCCTCTCTTTCCCCTCATTCCAAAAGTCGTGTTCAAAATTCAACAGGACACTCCCACAATCTTGTTGGTGACTCCCTTTTGGCTGAGACAGCTTTGGTCCCCTGTTCTTCTGCATTTAGCCAATGGCAATCATTACACGTTACCTCACAGGATGGTCCTACTCACACAAGATAAGAGATCTCTCATCTGCCCACACCTGTCCACTCTTCAGCTGACACTATGGGTGATAGGAGTTTGATTCCACATAGACACCTTTTTCTGAGGACATGATTAGGGTTCTGCAGGAGGCCAGGAAACCCAATACTAGGTAATCCTACTTATCCAAATGGAAGAGTTTTTTTGTTTGGTGTCTTTCTCTTAACCTCGATCCACTTTCTTTGGATGTTCCTTTGGTCCTCTCTCATCTGTGAATTACTCAATGCTGGGTTGACTTATTTTTCAGTTAAGGCCCACTTATCAGCTATCTCTGCTTGTCTTTCTTTCTTTCCACCTTAAACTTCTATGTTTGAGGCTAAACAACTCCTTGAAGGCATCCTCCATATTAGGTCTCCCAGGAAGCCTGTTCCTCCTTCCTGGGATCTTAATTTTGTTTTGGAAAAATTGACTCAGGCTCCTTTTGAACCTGCTGCTTCAGCTTCTTTGTAGCATTGTTCTTGGAAGACTATACTTTTGTTAGCCCTTACTTCTGCCAGATGGGTGTCTGAGCTTCAAGCCCTTATGGCTTGTCCTTCTTGTTTGGTATTTCATAAGGATAGGGTGTCCTAAGGTGGTGAATGAGTTGACCCCTTAATAAATCTATTTATTTGCCCACTTTTTTCCCATCAATGCAATCTGCCAGTGAGAAGGTGATGCACACATTGGATGTGCATAAACAACTCAGATTTTATTTGGATAAGACAAAGTCTATTAGAAAATCTGATCAGCTTTTTGTTTCCTTTTATCCAAGGTCCTAAGGATTAACTGTGTCCAAGCAGACTGTTTCATGTTGGATCACTAAAGCTATTTCATTTTGTTATTCCTTTCATGGTAAGAACTTTCCTTATTTTATTAAGGCACATTCTACTAGAGCTGTGACTTCCTCTGGTGCTTTTTCAAGGGTTTGGATACTAACTCTGTTTTCAGGCAGCTGCCTGGAATTCTCTGCTTACATTTACCAGGCATTACAAGTTGGATGGAATTGCCAGAGCTAGAGCTGGTTTTGCCAGGGTCATCCTTCATGGCTTCCTATTGGGCTCTGCTGGTCCTTCCTCCTCCCTCTCTTCTTCCTAAGCTTTGGCACTCTCCCTAGTGTAATGAATACTGCAACAGTGAAATGGAAGGACATAGTACAGTTTTGTAAAATCTTGCCATAACGGTAGATGTTCTTCTCTTCACTGTTGCAGTATTCATTCCCTGTCTCCTCCCCCTGGTCCATTTCTTTTTTGGTTGCACTGAATACCTCTTTTTCTTTGGACTGGTGGTCCTACTGGGGATGTCAGTTCTCAGGATGGTATTTCCGAACATCACCTTTATGCCCTACTCTATGCAAGCAGCATACGCATGATGTACGGCATACATTAAAGCAACCTAAAGGCTTTGGTATGATGGCTGGATGTCAGGCCGCCATTGGCAGGGGGTTCCTAGTGTAATGAATACTGCAACAGTAAAGAAAAGGGCATTTACCATTATGGTAAGATTTTACACAGCTGTACTTATTTACTTTTTGTTCCTTTATCAGGGTAAGTATGATACTACTACCTCCCCCTCCTTCTCTCAAACTTGTACAATTCAACAGTTCCTATCTACACTATCAGTTCAAAAGTTCTTTTGAACACACCTTGGTAAATCATATGACAATTTTTGGCACTTTGTGCCTAGTATATTTATTATATATCTAGCAACTCCATCAATTCTTCACATATGTGTCAGTTTTATTAACTTTGTTTGTTAAAATTGTTTAGTGCCTTCAACTATGTACATCTTTTAGTACTGGAGCTTTTCTCCCCGGGCCTCCACTGAAAATGGGTCCCAGACCCAGTGGACTTTCCTGGTCAACAAATGTCAATAAATAAATAAATAATATAGCAGAATTGTTTTGCCCTGATTTGAAAATCCCTTATAAAGGTAGTTTGCATAAAATACTTGGTGGGGGAGAGTGTTTCTGAACATAAACTTCTATGTTTATTTCACGCACTTTCCTTCTACTGAGGATGCCACTGTATCTGGACCTAATGCACTTCAGAGTCCCTATGACTTATTACAGTGTGAAGCAATTACAATTTTTAAAGTGCTCTTGTACTTTTAATAAAATTTGTAGTTTCTTCCATACCTCTCACCCACAGCCAGTCAGGTGGTTACTGAACCTGTGATCATTGCACCACAAAACTGATAACAGCTCGCTAGCTAAAATGCTGAGAGTACCACCAAGAAGTGTTAAGGCTGGACTTTTGAGTGTGTGAAGCGTTATACATTAAACAAAGTCAGATTATTGATATTGCTGCTATTCTACTGTGCTACAGTATGAGAAAACCGTGCAGTCAGTAATTTGAGGTGTTTATTTTTATACACTGCATAATAAGCAGTAGGCTATGTCACTTTGAAGAAATCTATTTTGTCCAGACTTTATTGCTCACATTTGTGTAATGCTAGTTTAAGTGCCTTTAACCCTTTGTGCCCTTTGTGGTGTAAAATGAGTGCTTTTCAAAGCACCACGTATCTTATAGCACTTGTAAAATAAAGTGCATATTTTACCATTAACATTTCAGAATAATGTGATATATCACAAGAAGTAAATGTTAAAGGTTTATGTTAAAAAATTCATGCTGCCTTTCTGATGATAATGTCATTTGCTGTGCATTAGCTGGGAAAATTCTTGTCTCTACATGAGAATGCTCACATAAGATGAAATAAGATGCCCTATCTGACCACTTCAAGTTGGAATTATTTAAAGTGATTATTAGAAGTAGTATTTTCGTATAGTGGTAATTGAAGCAACACAAGGATTGATATAATTTCATTTTACATTGGTAAAGGCTGGTCTATTATATCTAGAGTAGGCCATTGTGACTGAGTATTTGTTATACAGATATGTTGAGAAGTGACATCTGTGGACAGTATATATGGACTGGATACTACAGCTGTTACTGTAGCAGTGGAGGCTCTTCTGATGAGATTATAAAAATAAATATCAAGATTTCTGAAAAATAGATAGCCATCTGTTTGTCCGTCTATTCTTTGTTTACTAGGTTAGTACAACTAGGCTAATAGACTCTTTCCAGGGGACACCCAAGGTTGTATTTATACTACTATTAGATGTAGCTGACAAGGATATTTGCTTCATAGTCAAGTAGATGCCATTTTGTACTAGCAGTGGAAAACTAAGACTTTTAAAGAAAAAGTTGTTGAGTCTCAAGTGAAGTTCACAATTCTAACTTCCATGATGGTGGAACCGGATGATAAGGTGAGGAACCTGAATTTCTGCATGACTGGACTCCTTAAAGGAGAAGAGGGACTGGATTGTGTGACATAATCAAAACTGCAATGCAGTTCAACTCTTATAGATAGTATAGCATTTCTAACCAAGGATTCCTCAACATTAATCCTAACCCTGCCAACAGCCACGTATCACCACATCCACTTTCACCTTCAAACTTGTACCCGCACCCTATATAAAACTACTCTTAAACTTAAACCATGCTCTTCTTTAGCTGATGACCTTCCAAGCAAGTACCTAAAAACAACAGCCAATAGTATTGCCTATCCTGTCTCAATCCGTATAAGTACGTCAGTTCAAGAATCGCATTTTCCATCTCTCTGGAAAAACTCACACATCATCCTTGTGCACAAAGGAGGAAATTCAACAGACATTAATAACTTTAGACCTATAGCAATCTTATCTCCCCTCCCAAAATACTTGAAAAATGTATTCAGAAACAATTGCTAGACTATCAAGACCTCCTTTCCCCTACACAACATGTCTTCTGACCTTCCCATAGTACTAGCACTGCCCTTCCAACCTATATAGATGCTGTCAATAAAGCTAGAGGCAATGGCAAACTAGTCTCTTCCTTATTTCTAGACTTGTGTAAAGACTTTGACACAGTTGGTCACAGCAAACTTCTACTTCAAATGTCCTCACCTGGTCTCTCTCAGCCCTCCCTTCTATGGTTCAAAAGCTACCTGTCCAATAGGTCTCAGTCAATAAAATGACACTCCAAGCTCTCTTCTTACCTCCCAGTCAGCACTGGTATATCACAAAACGTTATCCTTGGTCCTGTCTTCTTTATGCAGATGATTCCACTCTCATTTGCACATCTGACAACATGGTGGACCTTCAAAAAATTACTCAGGAAGCTTGAACAGCCACTGAAACATGCCTTCGTAACTCACAACTCGTATTTAACCCAAAAAAGACCAAACTACTACTTTTTTCCACAGTTACCTCTCTTATTAAAACAAACTTTAAAGTCCTCTCTCTCATAATACAACCATCAGAGTCGCTTTTCATAGCAAACTACTCTACAAACACTCCCTTGCCCATGCTTGGAACAAACTTCCCATTGACTTACCTTCAGTCTCCCACACCTCACACTTTAAAAATGAACTAAAAGCTTATCTTCTCACATCAAGGACCTGCCCTTGCCATGACCCTACCTAGTCTTCCTTCCCTTTATGTACCCTGAAAAGGACAATACTTAGTACCTCATTACACCTCTCTCTCCAATGTGTCTACTATGCATTTGCACAATTTTATACAAACAGAAAATGTTCATTGTTGACCTATTGAAGTATATCAATGTAAAATTGTTACTTAGCTTCTTTTTAATGCAACTTTAAATTTATGCATGTATCCCAGCATATGTGAATCGTTTTGCTATAACTGCTATTATATCAATATTGTTTAAAATTGTACTTGTTTTAAAATGTATTACTGGAGCTTTTCTCCGAGTCTCCACTGAAAATGGGCCACAAGCCCAGTTGGACAAACCCAGTTAACAAATGTCAATAAATAAAAATAAATAAATGAAATTATTAGGGTGTTGGTGGATGATAATCTTATATTCGACCTGCATATACAAAATTGCATAAGAAAACCTCATCAAAAACTAGGAATGCTTTACAGAACCAAAAACTTTCTCAATGACACAACTAAAAGTATGCTTGCCAGTACTTATCTCCTCCCCATTGTTATGGTCCTGGCTAACCTCCAGGCTTCATAAAAACTAAAACTTGAACAATGCTATAACAAAGTTGCTAAATTTGCAGCACATACCCTTTTCAGAACCCACTATTGTATAGCACTGAAAAGCCTAAATTGGTTAGAACTACCACATCAACTTACATATACACAGCTTCCACCTATAAAATTATCCAGCATCCATCTGCCTGTCCAGCACTAAAAAACATTTTATACGGCTATGTTTCCAGTCAGTCACTGTGATCAGTGACCAAAATCTCTTTGTCTGTCTACAAACCTAGGAGATCTGCTGGGCATTGTCCATACTCATACAAGGTTGCTAAGGCCTAGAACTCCGTACCTGTATCCATCAGGTATATACCCTCCATCCCATCTTTCAAAGCCACTCTGAAAGACTTTCTAGCAAAAATCTGTCTCTGTTCTTGCTCAAAACCAGGGTAAACTATATCCCTGAATGCGAAGTACCTTTTTCATTCCTTCCCTCTTTACTCTCCCTTCTTCACTTACTTAGTATCTAATTCTCTTCCTTGTCTTTCTCTGTAAATATCCCATAAGCCTGTTTTTCCCTCACTTCATATTGCAGTTCCTATTGATATTAGACTAACTTACCTCTAATTTCTCTACAGACTTACTAACTTTTTGCCATTACCTTGTATCGATTCTTATTATGTCTGATTTGTTATAATTATTTAAACTGCAGATATTTTTATTTTATTTTTTGAAGATTGTAAAATTATTGTTCTTAAAAAGTTTAGTAATAATTTGGTGCTTTCCTCATTGGGCCGCCACTGGAAGTGGGCTTCTTTACAGTCGGACTTTCTGGGTAATCAAATGTTGGTAAATAAATAAAATAGTATGGAAGATAAGTTGGTGTAATGGTCTGGCCTCCCAGTGAATTCTGTCAACTTTCAGAGAGCATAAAGAGTCCCCTTATCAGGGCTAGAAAAGGTAGCTGGATTTTCCCAAAACACAATGATGAGATTTCTGTCCTGGCATACACTAAGAAAAAGTTTTGTCTCACATGTGACAGACCAGTGAAATCTGTATGCTGGATTCCAGTGAGAGATTTTTGTCAAAGACTATTCAGGCCAGGCAGCTAAAAGCCACACCAAAATTGTATGGGTTGAATGTACCTGTATGATGAAATATTTGAAAATTAAGTTGGTAATGCAGCTATTTGCCTTTTTCCCTTCTGGAACAGTGCTTCTCATGTTGATAATCTTGTAGTGCTTAAAGTTTCACAGTACCAGAGTGAAACAGAGTTTGACATAGATTCTAGAACATTGAAGGAAAGACAAGGAAACTTAAGTTTATTTCTCCATGACCAGGGTGAAATAGAACTCAGTGTATTAATTTCACGACTATGTGTATGACTTTGAACTCTTTCTTTTCATGCAGTGTCATATGGTTTGTGTAGGCTTAGGCACTTATTACCATTTGTAATTTTTCAATGATTTGCAGATTATTATAGCAATAACCCATGGCTGGGTGTGGGTAATGCTGGATTTGCCCACCGTTGGCATGGTTTGGTCATGAGGGCATTGCAGAGCCAGCTGTGGGTAAATCCAGCATTACCCACACCCAGGCATGGGTTATTGCTATTATACAATGGTGTTAGTTTTGTGTTGTGTTTTTGTTGTTATTTGGGTTTCTGTGTGTTTTATTTTGTATTCTTCCACTTTTTTGAGAGGAAAAAGTTCCAAACATTTAGTTCAAGATTAATGTGTATTTTATTTTTTCTTTTATTTTAATACACGCTATTTAATATTTCAAGAGATGTAAAAAGAGAATTACATAAGTAAATATAATTTTTAAAGCCTTTGCTATGTTTTGTTGTTGTATTTTGTTTTATATTTCTATACTGCTACTGATGTGTTTGTTGTCTATCTTAAGATGTTGGCTTGAGTTCTTCTTAGTGTAGTACCTGTAATGAGATATTGTATTTACATTCAGTTATGTATACATTTATTTATTCGATAATTATTGATATTGTAAAGAATTATAGATGTTAGTTTATGGTTGTTGATAAAATAATCAGACATAGCTGTAATGATTGTTGTCTACATTTTAAGTAGTTGGTGGGGATGTAAGTGTTTCTACTGTGTGGTGTTATGCAGTGAAGCAAGGAACGCATGGTTCTGAGTTGCTGTAATTTTCAGTCTGTAATTTGTACTGCTTAAGGGCTTATCTGGTTTTGTATATCCAGTGTGCTGTTGGTACTGACTGAGGTTGTCTATGCACAATGTATCTGCTTTTACATACGGAAGAAGTCCACATACAGGTATGTGAGCCACCCTGTACTGCATACAAGAAATATCTGGTACATTTTCGATATTTTATTTGTACGTACCTGATTTTCCTTGTATTTAGCTATCAGGTTTGCATATATAGGAAAGTGCAGACGCTCAGTGATACTTTAGCGTATGGACTTTTTCCTATTGGTATATGCTCGATTTACAATGGGCAGGCTGGTTGAGCTGACTAGTGACCATACTCGTTTTTGAATATTAATGAGGTACCATTGTATAATACATGTTATTACTGGTAGCACCAAAGTGTTAAAATGCCCTTTCAAAGCATGGGGATTTTTATATTTTAATTACTTCTAGGTGTAATTTGAGACCTGGAACCTATAAATATCTGGGAAAACATAAAACATTTTTAGAAAATGAGTATTACAGTGGTATTCTTTCAAGAGTATTGAACTGGTATTTCCTAGTTGCATTTGTAATGGTACTATGGGCTGTAGATTGATTTAGATTATATTTATGGGAAGCTTGAAGTATGATTTTGAATGGCTATCTAGGCAATTCCTCAGTACACACACACACACACACACACACACACACACACACACACACACACACACACACACACACACACACACACAGAGCATCTCAGTAAATGACAACAAATTGGCCTGGTGGAAATGTGAATTGGGATGAGTTGCAATATGTGATTTTGTTTTCTCAGTTATGAAATCAAGGCAGTATTGGGTACATATTAAAAGGATAAGAGCACCTTTAGGCTAAAATACATAATTTATATTTGATAAGATGTACCAATAAGAATTCTTCAGAAATACAATGTGTCTTATAAAAGTTTTATTAAATAAGTTATTTATATTATTATATTACTTGAATTTAAGTATGATATAAGGTGGCTCAGTTTCTGTCCAAGTCACACTGTTAGAGATTTAACCATAGAGATATGTATGCTGGAAGAGAGACATCTTACAGAGGTTTAGCTCCTGGTGGGATGTTCTGAAGTAACCAGAAGTGAAAGGTGAAAGGCTGAATTAATAGGGTGGAAGAGACTGTTAGGTAATAGACAGTAGTATGTATTGTAAGCAATGATTTATTTGGTTATTCTAATACATGGAAAGGTTCTTCAAGGGGTTTTAATAGCTGAACTGAAATAACTGTCGCTGTGACGCTGTCTGATATGTAATTATGCCCTGGAATTGGTTTGATGCGGATGGGAGTCTAGGATGAACTTTTCTCTCATCGTTACACCAGTATGATGGTAATCTTGAGAAGTCAGGTTTCAGAATAGAAATTAAGTGGATATTTAGCTCCCATAGGATGGCGTATTTTCTTATTGCAGTATAAGGCTGGATCCCTACCTAGATTCAAAAGGTTCAATGGGCTTAATAGGTTGATACTATACTTAATATATTTATCAATATGATAGTAACAGAAGCTGCCTTGTAGTTTCACAGCTATTACAAGGCGATATAGTTGAGCGGACTATTAGGAACCTGGCTGTTGCAAATTCCACTGTTTGTTTCCTGTAACTACGAGGGCCTGAAGACAGCCCAGAGGGGAATTTATAGATCCCTATTCACTCATTATGCCTGGTTTTAAAAACAGATAGGGAGCTACTCTGGATGTGAAGTGGGAAATTTTCCCCTAACAGGGTCTGTTTATATATATATATATATATATATATATATATATATATATATATATAAAATCATATCCCCAACAGGGTCTGTTTGTATGTATGTATGTGTAGATTATATATATATATATATATATATATATCTCCCCAACAGGGTCTGTTTATATATATATATATATATATATATATATATGTGTGTGTATATATATATATATATATATATATATATATATATATATATATATATATATATATATATATATATATCATCTCCCCAATAGGGTCTGTTTATACTGTGATGTAGGTTTTGGCCCTTAGACTGGGTATTGGTGATATTTCCAGATTTTTTAGAGGTGTAAGAGGTTATGATTGAGTGGGCCAAGCTGAGGTCAGCAAGCAGAAGTCTATAAGAAATGTAGGAAAATGAAAGGGAACTTAATCAGTGTGTCTGTCCCATGAAGTCATATCTTAAGTTGTCTTGGTTATAAAGCATTGTGGACTTTGTGATTGTGCATTGTGTTTGGATAAGTATATACCAAAGGGGACATTGTTGTCTGTTATGGACCTGACAAGGGAAGAGTAGACGGTGTCAGTAACTTCACTGGATCTAGAGAATACATGTTTAGTAGTTAATTTGGTTTAGTAGAATGATTTCCTGTGACAACTGATTAAATGAGAGTTCATTGTTTATGAATGTGCCTGGTATCCAAAAAAATTGTATCACGTCTGAGGGGGCTGTCTTTTAGGAGATAGGTTCAGCAGTTGTCTAGTTTTTAGAAGATACAGTACTACTTTTTTTAGCCCAGAGCTTTAGCCTTCAGTCATAATGCTAAATGCAAGTGTGGTTTAACCCCTCTTTTTATGGTATGGCTATCAGTAGGAGAGTTAATTGGAGCAATGAGTTTGTAGCCATGAACAAACATTGTGAACCATAGACCCTTGTTTTCATTTTGAACATCAGAGAATTATATGCTGAAGGGGGCAGGACTCAATATGGAGTCGAATGGAACACCACTATTTACAAGTGTTTTAGAGGAAAGTACTCCACCAGCCCTCACTATATCTGTTATGTCACTGAAGTTGGTTGGTATCCAGTGCGTTACCAAGAGGTTAATATCCAAGGGGGTGAGCTATTCAATAATATCAGGGTATGGGATATTTTCAGAGCCCTTACCTAGATCCAGGTAGACTAATGTGGACTTATAAAGGTAATTTCATTATATCCCAAACCTCCAGAATGTTTCACTGAAAATCACATGCAGCAAACCTGAAGCAAAGCTTTTTCTCCCCCCTTCAGTTTAACTCTGTGGTTTTGCAGTTTAGAAAGGCCAAAGTCAGTTATGCTGAATGGAGGTGATACTGTCTGAAATCACCTTTGTAGAGTTGCCACATTCCTAGCATTGCAGTGGCTTATACCCATTGAACTGTCTCTGACTGAATAGGTTTAGGAAGAATTCAGCGAGGCTATGTTTGGTCCTAACTGACAACCTCATATGCTATTAGGACCTACTGTTTTTGGCTATAGATGTACCATGTAGGACTTGTTCAGAAGTAGAATGTGAATGCAGGAGTGTGAGAGTAGGGAAAAATTAGAACTAAATTTGTCCATAAGTACATTAGCAATATCTTTGTGGTTGCAGTTTTATGAGCCTTTTGAAATCAATTCTGAACTGTATTTGGTATTATTTCTTGACATATTTGAGGAAGCCGTTATAATTAAAAGTTGGAGATGCTCATTTCATTCATGGCGTTGCAACTTTTAATGTTATGCCTGAGCACTCTGCAGACCAGTTTAAGGTGATTTTTATAATGAGGGGCTTTCATCTCATTCCTTTGTGTGAGTGGCTTGTTTTAGTTTTATTTTATTTAAGTTTGGTGATACTGGGGTTGGTCTTTAGGAGCTTATTCTTAAATATGCCATTATACTTATGATTGGTAGGGAACGAATATTTTAGTGCAGGATATAAGGCGAGAGTAAACTCAATGGTATAAGCAGTTGCTTTTGTTGTAGGGATCCAGGGAAGGTCTTCTTTTAAATTTCATTAGGTCTGTGAGTATTAGGAAGTTGGCCTTCGAGACTACAGTACGTTTGGGTGTAGTCATGGGTTGGGGTCTTAATGGGAGCCTGATGGTCTGATTTAACCATGGAGGGATAGACTTTTTTTCTGGAGCAAGCAGAAGCTACATTTCTAAGAATAAGATGAAAGAGATTGGAGAGACTAGTCAAAGAAGACTTGTATTGATTAAAATAGTTGGCATTAATAAAGTTAGGGAACATCTGTACTTATTTGTTGTTGGTTGGTTATGTTTGCCAGTTAATGGACAGGTAATTAAAGTCACCTAAGATAATTATGTTAGGTTCAGTAGGTAGTAACGCCAGCTCATCAGACTTGGTATCCTGGTCAGCAGAAGGTATAGGAGTTCCTTAGTTGGCAGAAATCTGATAATTGGACTTGTCTGTCAATTCTCGGATATCTAGGAGTTTCAGCTTATTGTCATGCAGAATTTACTTTGAGATAATGGGATTATGGATGAATATGGCTATGCCCCAGCCTTTGCCATAGCGTCTGAATGAGTGACAGGTGCTAAACCCTGGTAAAGATATAATGTTTTCATTACTGTGAAACTAAGTTTAGAAAATTACAAATGGGGCTTATGTCTGTGTGTTTGTGGCTGTTCAAAGGTCAGGAGGACCTCAAAGACATGCATGTTCTTATTAAGATTCCAATTGTTCATCACTGCCAAGATGATACGGTTCAGACTAGAATTTCTTAAGGTGTAAGGTCATTAAGACCGATTCTGTTTCGAAAAAGAAGGCACTATGGCGTAGAAGCTGTCTTAGCCAAATATACTTAATCCTTGAAGGGAGATGTACCCACTATCGCTAGCAAAGGAGAAAGGATATGCAGAAGCTCTGAAGGTAGGGATGCACACCACCCTTGGCAAGACAGGAAGGATATGCATAAGCCCTGAGGGGAGGGTTGCACACCATCCCTGGCAAACCAAGTAGATGGTCAACTGTTGCCTCCATTACTGATACACATTGGATCCCATAGAATGATGCCTGTTACTGGGCCAGTTGTCACAGTCTATTTTTTATTTGTGGCATCCTTCTTGATCAAGGCAAATTCCTGCTCAAGAGTCTGAAAGGGGGCAATAGCCAGACAGTCTATCCTCATTAACAAATATTAGTAAGTAAGTAAGTTCTTCCCACCCTTGATCACATACATTGTGAGCTCAATCATGTCCCGTTTACCTCCACTAGGATGGAGCAGCTAAAGTCCATTTATTCCAACAAGAGCAGTGAATAGGCCTTACACAGACTTTAAGGTAAAAGATCTAAGGGCCTTAGTGACATCACAATTCTTAACACCCAAGAGACAGCTAATCATCACCTTTTCTTAAGCCTGAAGAGAAGTACATCAGTATGTGTGACAATGGAGTCACTGTGATGGATGACAAATGCCCTGGTAACCTTAAAGCGATAGAAATGCAGCTTTTGTGAACTGTGTTTGGAAAGTAATAACTGATGAAAGTATATATAGACATGCATATACACTTTCATCAGTTACAACTTTCTAAACACAGGTATGCTGTCTCAGAGGCTATGCAAGCACCGTGGTATATGTGTGCTTAACACTCATATTGGATTGCACTGAGGTGGGAGTGCGTTGTTTGCGAACAGCCATGATTTGTAATTCATTAATCTACAGTTTGAATTGGTTGTTGCATCTCTCACAAGAGGATTTGTTATTATTAGTAATAAATGTATTGTCAGTGAACAAGAAGTCAGTAGTAGAACTGTTCATATCTGTCAAAGAGAAGCCTTGTTGCTTTGGCTACAGTACGTTTAGTACTCACCAGATGTGATGCTGACCGTTGTTTCAACAGTGGTTTCATTTTGTTTTTTTTCATAAGCAATGAAAAACATTAGTATCGTGAAGCTTTCTGTACCTATTTCCAATCAACTTCTTCTTCAATATTTCCCTGTGATTAGCTAAAAAGAAAAAAAAAATGTTCCACTGCAGCTTCTGTTATTTCGTTAAAGTGATCACTGTTGATATTTGCATTGTAGCACCTGATAGCTTAAGTACTGAGAAGCATTTTCACAAATATATGACCTATTTAATGTAGAGCTTTTAGTACTAAATGTTTTAAAACAAATGTATTAGTGTACTTCTTCACAACTTAACTTTAGCTTCCAGTGATGTTACCAGAGGGATAAGCTGTGAATATGTCCACAGCCTTTTACAGGCATGACCTTGCTCTTGAGCACTGGTACATCCCATATTCCAGTGAGGGCTACAGGAAAATTAAGACGTCTGGTACATTAGCACCGTAAATTTGAATTTTACAGAGGAATTATTAAAATTATTGGCAAAATGTAATGAGATTGATGCAGGTAGACATGTTTTACCAGTACATGCTACACAACACATCATGGTTTGAAAGGCAAGTAAAAAAATGAGACTTACAGCATATTTAGATGCACTAGAGGTGGCTCTTGTTACTTACACCTCCAACTTCCTTTACATCTTTTGTAAAAGGAGTTGAACCTGTTGTTATTAAAGTAGTCTTGCTGATTATACATGTGTGCTTGTTCATCTCAGTGTCCACCAGATGTCTAGGCAGAAGTATCAAGGGAGTGTGCCTTGCTGTCAACATCTTCATTCTAATCAGTGCTATCTTCTGTTAACCTTACAGTGATCGCATTTACCTTTCTTTGTCCTTTAATGAATCCAAGAAAAAAGTAGTATAACACTCACAGGCTGATTTAGTTACACATTCTCCTTTTAAAAAGATTTAGCTTCCTTAACTGACCTTGTTACCTCCCTTTGTATCAACTGGTATTTTATCTATGAGTCTTCCAGCTGTGTTCTTTTATACCGGATGAAAGCTGAATATTTGGCTTAAAGTTGAAGTGCTGTTTTGTTATAAACCACAGTGGTTTCCTTCTTCTTTTTTTCTCTTTGTTAACTTGTTTAATATGTAATACTTGCACTTTATTAATACTTTTTGAAAGCTCTCCTACTGTGTTTCAGTTCCTCTGCAGTGCCCCAAATCCTGAATTATGGCTTCACAAAGTATCTGTTATCTCAAAGCCAGCCTTTCTGAAATAAAGTACTTGTACAGTTGAAATAATTAGTTCATATCTTTATATGAACCATTCTGAAACACTGCTCCACATTTGCGCTATAACTGGGAGTACTGAGATATAATTAATGTTTGTTACTACATTGGCTGTAAAGGATTTGCACTGTTAAAAAAATAGTGCTACTGTTAATCTAATCTTTGATGATGAGGCTAAATCCATTTTCAGATCACTGTCTGAATCATTATAATCAGCCATCATTCATTTGAGTTATAACTTAAACAAGCTTCAAAGTCATTCTATTTATCAAAAAAATGTTGGAAATCAATATTCTTTGAGTTGAGTGGGTGAGATTTATGACAAGCCATTATCAATCAACACCAACTGCATAGAACTTGAAATTTGGCAACCCCCTCAGGCAGAATTGGGAAAATCCAGCCAAATACTTAGCTGTCACTGAAGGCCTGAATTGCCAGCGTTTGTACCACAACAAAGGAGCATTTAGTTGGCATCAGCTCAAGATGATAACACTTCGGAGGCACTTCATATATAATGAAGAGCAGAATGTTTCGGAGTTAGCTGTACAGGATATCACTGTGGCTTTCTTTCTGCACATAACTGTAGTCAGGATGAGGATGGATGATGAAAATGATGCAATGGTGGTATAAAACTTGGCTGAAGGTGCTGCTAGCAGGCAGTTGTTAGGTTAAATTATTAGTGGCTGATAATGCGACAGTACTGTCCATCACATAAAACACCTCTTACCCTCTTTAGATTGAATACTGTTTTAGAAGTCTGATATCAATAACCTTGTTAAGTTAATGAGCTATAGAAATACAACCCCCCCCCCCCCCCAGTTACCTTGATTTTTTCTTTTAGTTGTGATGTTGCCAATGAAACAAATCAACTTCGGTCCGCACATTTCACCCTTGGGCTTGGAGTGATTGTCTTTTAATCATTTATTGTCTTTAATGTTTTTGGCCTCCACACAGTTTACTTTTTCTTTCTTTTTTTTTACTTTATCCATATATTTATAGGTGGTTACTAGGCTGTTGGCCCAAGAACCATTTGGAGTCTAGCAAAGTTTACACTAAGTTTAATAATATATTGTTGAACATGTCAATAACCTAAATAATTTTACCGTTTATGTATTAGTTTTCCATAAGTAATTATAACATAAAATAATTGCCACTCACAAAAAAACAGTAGCCACCAGTTTTTATTTGGTAAGAATAAAATACTACTTTCAACTGTTTGCCACTTAATGTTATTTGACAGATATTTCATACAGCTGTATAAAGGAACAACTAAATGAAAAATCTGTTACTGGGGGGAGTGGGGCTATGCAAGAACAACAGTTCCAATATCAAGGACACTCCTTGATGCATCTTTGGTATGGTCTTGTTTATCCATCAACTGGAACTTGGACTTTCGTTTTTTCAACAAAATCCCATGTCTGGGGACATCCATAAAGGTCGCCAACAAGTGTGCTTGTTCCTGGAGCCGAATAGCTCTTTTTTGACACTCACAGAGTACCAATGTCTGTTCCTGCCATTATCAGTCAAAAAGACTTTCGGCTTTTCCCAGTTAGGGGTCACCACAGCGGAACTCCAGTCTGCTCATGATTGGCAGTGGATTTGTACGGTGCCATGTTGCCAGCCCGATGCCCAGCCTTCAACAAAGACATGCCCATTCAGGCTTGCACCTACCTGCATGTCTTTAACGTCACTCGACCGTGGGGAGGACATGTAGACTCTACCCAGAAGGTGCTCCAGCCGAGAATCGAACGGGAGAACCTCATGCTGTGAGGTGACAATGCTAACTGCTGCAACACCGCAGCTCTCAGTTATGTCCTTTATTCTAATGAGAGTGTTCAAGTGGTCAGCAAATAACCAGCTGTGATCCTCAATGGTCTTGGCTGTACCTTCGTCGGTAAGAGAATGATAGAGTTAAGTCTTTCTAGTACCAAGTAGTCAGTGATGTTAGTCTGGGTCAGAGGTGGTATAAATTGGTAGGGGTTGAAAGCTCTTCTTTGATTGTCAGGTGGTAGAGTCTTCCTCACAGGCTAAAACATATATTTGAACATTATTACAAGGAGAAGCACTTTGAAGTAAAGTCCAGGTCTGATCCTTCTTGAGCTAAGTCCATTGTACATCCAGACCCCAAACCCTTTACATAATGACATGTGCTCAAAAAAACAAGGGCTTGGGCTTGAACCAGTACTTATCTCAGTTGAAGACCTTACCTGCAGGGGAGATACAATTTTGATTCTTAGCCAGGTGAGTACCTCCTTTGTGTGGCAGTCTTCTACTTGTCTTCAAATGATTGGCTGGAGCTTGTAGATTACCACCTTGATCCTGGAGAGGAGTCCATTTGAGATATCCAGTCACTGGAGTCCAGTCTTGAAGCTCCTCTGATACAATGAAATAAGTGTTCAGTATGGAATGACAGTGGTGCATAAGGTGCCTTTACTATCAGACAGCATATGAGCTGAAACTAGGGAGCAGTGTTCTGATTTCATGTGAAGTCTTTTCAGTTCATGGCCATTGCTGTTTTTTAACCATGATTTGAGCCCAGTACTCTATTTATATTGGAAGTACCCGGCTTTTCATTCTTTTGTTACATATATTGCAACTCCTAATTAGTATGCATATGATGTTTAAAAGCATATAACTTTGGCCCAGTTATATATTTTTCTAATTCTGGGCCCTTGAATCTGCCCACATTTATCAGGTTGCTTCCTTCTGTCTGCAAGCTAGAGCACAGTTACCATTTTTAATTCTTGGGTTAACGTAACTGCTTCTGATTTTCCTTGTTACTTTTTGTTTCCTCTAACAGTTTCTGCTTCACTGGTATTATTGTGTGGTGCTACTGCCAAACTTGGTCCCTGCTGTCATGTGCTTCCTGTTGTTTAGAGTTCGTATTCCTGTGGCTGTTCACCCTTCTATTTTTGTATACAGCGCAGCACCAGTCCTGTCAGTGGTTTTGCATCACTTTTTTGTTTACTTGTTTGTTTTTCAGTCTGTCTTCAGTCTCCCTTGTTTTCTCAGGCATGTTTTTGTTTTTTCTCAGACTATGTGGAAGAGCTGCAGATATTGCCTGTTTCCTCATACAGAGCAATCTACATCTAAGTGAGCAGTGCAGTAAAATTCAATACATGCTTCTTTTTGGTCTAACTTGTTTTTGTACTTTTCAGGCTTGCTTGGAAAATTCTAGCAGTTGTTGAAGTTTTTGTCAGAGACTTTTCAAAAGTCCCACATCAAGTGTATTTAGATTCATTGCACAGTAGATAAAATCCAAGCAGAGAACTATAGCTTAATGACAGCAGCAAAAGACACTGGACGCTTCAGTTCCAGAGCAACATAAACAAAGATCAGAAGTGTAGTACAAAAAAGCATTGCATTTATTTGACAAAATATCAAGTATATGTTTAGGAAAATATGTTAAATGTAGACATACTAGATATAACACCATTTCAAGGAGGACCTCTAATGCAAGCATAGAAAGCAGATTTGTAATATGTACACTTTACTTATGTTTGCAATAGTAGTTGTGGGCCCTTGTAATAATAATGTGACATTTCAAGGTGAAATTTTAAAATCTGATTACCATAGCAGACAGGCTGTCCCTTTGTATTTCCACTGGAAATTAGGTTATCCTTCCATTTTTCAAAGACATATAGGTGGGTAAATTACTGGTCCTCCAAATTGTCCATAGGTATTCACATGCACTCACATGCACACACATGTTCTGCAGTAGACTGACATCCTGATCAAGTATGTCACTCTGTAAAGATGCCTTTTGTTTGCAATGACATTTCCTGCTCCTTCATAACCATGACTAGGATAAAATGTGTTTCAGAAAATGAATGAATGTGTAAGACAGTAGAACTAGATTAGGTAGGGGGAAGACCTAACTGAAAGACATCTATACTAGTTAGGTCCTGCCTTAGGTAGGTGGGGAGAAGGATGTTGTAGTGTGTAATGTGTAGCATTGCAGCTTTTCAGCAGTGAGGAGAAATTTGAAAACTGCAGAGGTGATACTCTGGTTGGTGTTTTAGTGTAGTCTCTGTTTCCTGAGTTCTGTGTATTGAAAATAAAAAAGATGGGGGGAGGGGTACATTGTGGCAAGAAAATTATTAGCCAGTTGAGAATCTTTTGCATGGCAGTAACTTTAAACAACTTAATTACCATGAACAGTACCAGGCAACATGTTAACAGTAGTATTTATTTATGTATTTTATTTTACATTTGTTGACCGGCATAATCCAACTGGATTAATGTCCATTTTCAGTGGAGGCCCGGGGAGAAAAGCTCCAAGGTAAACAGATAAGTAATAACAAAGAAGACATATTACCGATGAGATATTTACAAATGACATAAGCAGACATGAAATAGACAATATCACAAGTTTGAGTTACCACTGGCAACAGTCAGGGGAAAAAAGTAACAGTAATTTAATTAATAGATTATATACATTATGGTGAGAGTTAGCCAGGCTTGTTATAGTGGCAAAGCCAGTTTAGTGCCAGATGTTGTTTGAGTTTAGCTTTGAATTTGGATAGGGAGGAGAGCAAAGTAATGTTAGCTGGAAGGAGGTTCCATGCTTTGCCTGCAGAGTTACCAGCTTCACACTTCTTAAGACAGAAATGGCAAACTTCATGACACCCATGCAGACGGACAATAGAGGTATGACTGCTGAATCCTACACAAATGCACTTTATAAGCACTTACATGAGTGCATGGATCATGCTATCCCTAATAGAACCAAGATGCTATCCTCCAAAAAAAAGGTGGTCCTCTGCCATAAACAAACTCTACAACAGAAGAAAGAAACTGTTGCAAAAAAAGAGTAAAATCCCATGACTGGAGGAACTCCCTGGTTAACCTCAGTAAGAAGCTGAGATCCCTCATATAATCCTCCAAAGCTAGTTACGAAAATAAAATTGCCACTGACTCTAAAGACAACCACAAAGCATTCTATAGCTATGTCAAGAATCTCAATGGCAACACTCAGATCTGCTCTGAGTTACAGCACAATGGCACTAAATATACAGAACCAACTGATATTGCCAACATCCTGGCAGATAGGTTCAGTGCTAACTTTACCCCCCCTCTCACCCCCTAGAGAGCCCATCTCTATAACGGAAGAATGCAAAGTTCCTGTAATCACGGCTGCACAGGTAAAAAACACACTCTCCAAAGCCAAGAACACAGCATCCATGGGACCTGACAGTATCCCAGGCTGCATTCTACACGAACTACAGAATGAACTGGCACCCTACCTAAGTACCATGTTCAGTCATAGCCTCACCTCAGGCTTTGTGCCCACTGAATGGTGCACCACGACGGTTATCCCACTCCACAAAGGGGGAGCCACACCTGACTCCGGGAACTACCACCCCATTAGCCTGATGAGCCTGGTCTGCAAGGCCAAGGAACGTATCATCATGGAACTCATAAACAAAGACATTGGTAATCTCCAAACTCTGGACCCTACCCAGTTCGGATTTGTAAAAGGCAGATCATGTCTCCTAAACCTGATTGACTTCTTTGAAGCAGTCACCAAAAGCCATAGATGAGGGTAAGGTGGTTCACACGGCTTATCTAGATCTCGTCAAAGATTTCGACACCATCCCCCACTCTGGAATTATAGATAAGCTCACTAAACTAGGTATAAATCCCTATGTCACAAGATGGGTTGCCAACTGGCTCACGGACAGAACCCACACTGTGAAAGTAGCAGACTCCAAATCCGACTTCGGACCAGTGAAAAGTGGAGTACCACAGGGTTCAGTCCTGGGTCCTCTCCTGTTTGGTATATACTTCTTTGAAGTACAGGCTAACACAGAAGGTTTTTGGCTAACAAAGTTTGCAGATGACTGCAAACTAGGAGCCATAATCGAAACTCCTAACTATGTGGACATACTACAAAAGGGCCTCACTGAGACAGATGCCTGGTGTAAATGCCATGGCCTGAAGCTCAATGCCAAAAAGTGTATTGTCATCCCCTTTGGTAAAAACTCTGTACCCGTGAACTACCACATAGCTGGTAGTCTACTTAACTCCGAAAATGTGATGAGACCTTGGGACACAGGTGGACAGTAGTCTCTCCTTTGATAATCACATCGCCACAGTGGTCAGGAAATCCTTCTACATGGCTAACCTCATCACAAAAGGTTTATCATCAAGAAAAAAAAGAGATCATTGTTCCCCTCTACTCATCACTCATTAGACCCATTATAGAGTACAACGCCCCTTTTGGTATGTACCTCACAAGACAACTACAACAACTGGAAAGGCCATAGACATACCTCACAAAGAGGATTACTGGCCTCAAACAGATGCCCTATGCAGACCGTCTCAAAAAACTCCAGCTTTATTTCGTCGCATATCGCCTACTCAGAGGCGATCTCTGCCTAACATACAAAGCTATGTCAAACCCAGAGCTGTTGGACATGCTCCACTTAAAGAAATCCTAATCGCTCCGAGCTACACACTCTAGGGACCTAAATCTTGTCACCACAATAAACAGAACATGCTGGAGGGATAGATTCCTGTCCCAGAGACTTCCCATACTCTGGAACTGACTACCTATCAATGTCAAACAGAGCTCCTCATTAGCACTCTAAAAGAAAAATCTTGATTGGATGGGAGATAGGAAATTCACCCCAGGGATCACTTCTGTGGCTCTGCTCGACAGGGGCACAGGAAAATAATTTTCCTGGGTGGCGAAAGCCAGGGTACATTTTTGGCTAGGCTTATATAGGGCCCTAGGGCCAATAGCCTAGTGCCTACCTATGAACCTGTGCACCTATGAGTTTGCAAAGAGGGAGTCACCGACTACATTGTTAATTTTAATTGTCTTAATTTGTAGTCTGTTTGAGGATCGGAGCAGTCTTGGATTGTTGGGGGGGGTGATCATATTTGTAAGAGCTGGTGTGTTATATGGATAATAGAGGATTTTATTAGCCATAATCAAAAGGTTATATTGGATTAGACTGGGAAGTTCTAGCCACCCAAGCTGTTTAAGGTTTTTGCAATGGTGTGTTCTAAAAGGTAGACCAGTGGCAAACCTGGCACTGTGGTTGTAACAGATTGAGAGTCTATTAAGTACAGTTTTATTTAGATTAGAGAGAAGGGGGGATGCATATAAAAGTGTTGAAAGCAGGTGGGAGCGAGCTATGGCAACCATAGCTGGAGGGGTTACGAAGGCTTTTATTCTATACAGTGACCCTAGTTTTTTATTGATGGTTTTGATCGTTTGGTTCACATGAAGATCAAATTTTAGATTATTATCAATTATTACTCCTAACAGTTTTGTAGAGGAGTCGGGGGTGATTATTGTGCCATCTTTTGCATTTATGGTGAAGGTAAACGGTGTGGACCTTTGTGTTGAAGAAAATAACAGCATTTTAGTTTTTTAGGGATTTAGCAACAGTCTACATTCGGAGAGCCAGGTTTATATAGTATTAAAGGTGGATTGGGTAACAGACCTTAATTCTGCGGGAGATGTGTTTGAGCAAATCAGGGTGGAATCATCAGCGTATTGGATACAGCTGACATTCGGGATGACTGTATATAGGTTGTTTATAAAGATGGAAAACAGTAGGGTTCCTAATATGGAGCCTTGTGGCCCTCCAAGGGTTTTAGATAATAGGTTGGAGAGCTTGTTCTGCCAGAGGACAGCCTGCAGCTTCCCACTGAGGTAAGATTTAAACCATTGAATGGCACTGGTATTTAGACAGAAAGATTGTAGGGTGTGAATCAAAAGTTGGTGATCCACCATGTCAAATGCCTTTGAAAGATCCAAGAAGAGGGATGAGGATATTTGATTATTGTTACGATTATTATTAATGGTATTGGTGAATGCTAGTAAGGCTGTGGTGTGGATGGAAGCCATGTTGGGTATCGGCCATGAGGTGATTCTGAATTAAGTGGTGCATGAGTTGTTTGTGTATACATTTTTCCATAATCTTAGCTAGTGGAGAAAGTATAGCTATCCGTATGTAACTGGATAATTCAGTGGAGGAACCTCCTTTATGTAGTGGGATTATATAGGATGTTTTCCAAATGGTGGGAATTTTTGCCGCTGCTATTGTGCAGTTAATTAGTATAGATAGTGGATAGGCTACGGCATCAGCTGATTTTTGAAAGTACTCAGCAGGGAGTTGATCAAATGAGAGTGTGGTGGGTTTTAATTTTTTTGAGCAAGGTATGGATAAGTGATGTGGACACTGGTTGGAAACTGAAAGAGAGTGGGTTTATAGGGGTGGTACTATCAGGGCCAGAGGAGCTGGGAGGTAGTTGGTTAGCTAGGGCTTGAATTGTCTCTGTAAAGAAATGGTTAAAACTGTCTGAGACATAGTCAGGAGATTTATCAATGGTAGCGATGGGGATAGGGGTAGACATTTTTTTAGGATGGAGTAGATTATTCAGACCTGCCCAAATGAGGATTGTTCTGGTTTGCTGTCTGTAAATTACAGTAGTATTGTTTTTTGTCTTGTAGAATGGATTTTTTAGTCACATTCTTAGCTTGCCTGTATTTAACATGATTGTAGGGGGTCTTTAGTAGATTTTGTTTCTGCTGGAAATTTTTAGTCTAGATTCTTTAGACAGCCATAGGGCAGTTTTTGCCTTTGTTCGCTTAGAACGGACAGGTGCATGCAAGTCAAGGATATCAAGAAATCTATTGTTAAAATATGCAACTGCCTCTTCTAAAGGGAGGTGTTTTAACATAGACCAGTTACAGGAGTTAAGTTCCTGTTTGAATTTGACAGGGTCAAAGTTTACTTTGTTTTTGACTTTCCTAAGTAAGGATTGATGAGGAATAATGACCTTTTGCTTAACTATATAAGTAAGAAGGTGATCACTCAGATCATCGTGGAGGGTACCAGCAGTGTACAGTTGGGGGTTACTATTTACAAGTACCCAGTCTAGTATGCTTTCTTTTACTGTTTTTCTAGGAAAATAAATGTTCAAACATAATAAAATTCAGTAATTCAGCTGCAGTAAATCGATATTCTGGAAGGAATAGTAGTAGCAGCCCCTAGATTAAACACAAATAAGAGCGTGGACCTGCTCAGAACAAAAATGTTCTAGATAATGCTGGTTTACAGGAACATGCATGGCAAGAATAATTAATGGAGAAGTATAGGAAGGGAGTTTGTTACAGTTCTAGTGCATCGGTATAATGACTAATGCTGCACGTAGGACTTAAGCTATTTGGAAAGTGATACAAAGTAGGGGAAGATGTAGGGTGCTTGAAATATTACTGGAATCTTTGCGGCTTATTAAAACCTGTTGTGATTGTTTCCCAAGACAGACTATTAGTATTATGAAAGAAAGTTTTGACTGCAGGATGTATTGTTCCTGAGATATGTCCAACTTTTAATCCAAATCTATCTTATGTCTAACTCTTTAGAATAAATAAAGCCTCCCCAAAGCATCAGACACTGTTACACCCCCATGCTGTTCTTGCTAAGTCCTCAAATAGCTTGATTCTGAATTGTTGTGCTCATGTAAAAGACAATGTCCTCCGTTCCTGTGATAAATGTCCAGATGGTGATCCTCAAAGAAGGCTTAGAGACTTTCTTTTTTGGGGGGATCATGGCCTACATTTCTAGTTGCATGTCCTGGAGCTGTTGCACAAGAAGGATGGGAGATGCTGCCTTCTGTTAGATGCATTTTGGAGGAGCTATCTGGTAATGTTGACTTGAGTGCTGCCATAATTGCAGAAGAAGTCCTTTCAGAGTCTATCTTGTAGAATCTGTTAGTGCCATTGTCTTGCTATTTCTATGATTGCAGTCTGTAGGTGGTCTATTTAAACTGGTAGATGTCCTGAATTTGCCAAACTGTAGATTGGTTGCTTAACCAGAGCTGGATTTTCTTCTTATTCAGTCCTGCCTGTTTAAGGGACTGAGGAGGTCATGGCCTGGACTTCCTTCATAAGAATGCATTAGAGGGTCCAGGCTTGAACTTCCATTATATTTTGAATGTAATGATGACCATAATCTTCATAATTCTGGTCACATACTTGAGGATATGACTGTTTCAGTAAGTAGTGAGATTTCAGTCGCAGTCGATCCCTCTCACTGGTCTTTAGAATTGGGAGTAATTCACACCAATCTCATGAGTGGTTTTCCCTTCTTGCATCGGAACCCCTCACAGGTTCTGGAAAAAGATGCTTTGCTAGAGGGATGGGGACACCACCTACCATCCCCTGTGGTCCAGGAGAAGTGCCCATGCCAATAAACGAGTCTTTGTATTAATTAGCTTGAGTTATGGGCGGTGTTTCTTGCTTTGAAAGTTGTGGAAGGGAAGCTGAAACCAGAGACCCTGGCTGGTCAAGCAGTTCCTTAACATGATTTTGCACCTTCACAAACATTTCAAGTACCCCTCTTCTCCTTGGACTGACACTTCATGATTGACAGGCTTGTCCAGCTTGCTGTCTCTCAAATCAGCTAGGTTAGTGGCTGTAAAGTTTATTTCTTGGAAGATAGCATTTATTAGTGGGCTCTTCATCTGATGAAAAAAAATCCATAAGCTTCAGACACTTATCTGTAGGTAATGCAGTTTAGCCTTTCACAAGGATTGGGTGCCACACAAAATTAACCAGAGGTCTTAAAAGCACCCCTCCAACTGGTTGCTTTTTTTTTTTTTTTTTTTTTTTTACAAATCCAGAGAGTGAAAGTCATTCATGCTTTGAATATGAACCACCGACTGACATAAGAATTTGAAAAAGTAGAGTGCTATCCATCTGTCTGTTTCAGATGAGATGGTGTAGCCTTCTGTGTCCTTCACTCCCAGCTACAAGCACTCAGGACATTTCATTTTCATTATTTTGGATTCTTCCCAACAGTTGTCCACTGCAGTAGGCTCCCAAAGACAATTTTGCACTAGTAGTGCAGGTACTCTGTTAATAAGACTTCCTCAGTTACTTATTCCTCTCCCATCTTCTCCTCCCTTTGGATGGATCATCTCTTCAAACTGCAGTTGTGAAAATATTCTTCTTTAGGTTGATTAAGTAATTACATTTCTTATTAACATGTCTGTGTGTTTTCGTTTTATTTCTTCTAGAAAGGTTGCAGAATCTTAGCATGCCTTTGAGTACAATGTGCAGTCATTGGTAGAAGGCTTGTACAACCCTGAGCATGAGGAGGAATAAAAGATTTTGCCAGATTTGGGATTGCAGAACGGGAGAGCCCAGCAGTTAACCTGTGTGAAAGTTTCCTCTTCAGATTAGCAGATGTGAATGCAGATCAGCCCTCTAAAATAGATACATGAGCAATTCTGTCTGTTAATTAGCAGTGTCTAGTGTTTGTACTGCAGGTAAACTTCTGAAATTACTTGCTAAAGCCTTAAACATATCTTGCCATGAAACATGGAGAGCTCTGTCCGTTGGTTACATGCACTTTTTTCTTGTGGAGTTTAAAAGTACGTTGGCCATAATAATAATAAAAACAAGTGCTTCTCTGACCATAACCTGTAAAATGTTAACTCTGTTCCTCCTGATACAAGAAAAAAGTAAAAGTGGATATTTTTTCGTTTGTATATCACAAGCAGGCCCAAATCTTACTGGATTATGTTACAGTAAATGTACTAAGATGCTGACAGTAGAAAACTTATGGTTATAGATAGCCTGTATATTGCTGTCCACCTCCCCACCACTATGTTATCCATTGAGCTGAAGCCTTCCATTGTCATAGCTCAGCTGATAGTATGCCCACCTTGAATCTAAATCTAATATTTACTGGATGTAACTAATTCACATTATCAGGTACTATGAAATATCTTACTGTGATGCCTTTTAGATGAAGAATGAAATAAAAGTACAATCTGCCACCTTTGTTACACTTTTTACAATCCAGAAAAAAATGGAAAACATTCAGCAGAATTGCTATGATTAGCATCCTGTTTTCCCTAAATTTTTATGGGGTACTTGTTCAAGCCTTCATACGGGAGTTAGTGAGTACCTTGGATGTTGCTCAGACTCCTTTTATAAGCAACATTTGTATTTAATAAAAAGTGCTTTAATTTTATTTGAAAACATGAAGTAAATGTGTAATCTTCTGCTTTTCTGAGAATTTCTCTAAAGGCCATGGTTTCGGCTTCGTAATGTAGTAACTTATCTTCAAGTTCCAGTTGATCCTGCAGCATACAGTAATCAGGTCTTTGCCTTCTTCTGTTGTTCAGGTTTGCTGTGCCGCATTTACATCTTGCATTGTGATGAACTGTGTAACCTCCACAGTCCTTTCCATCTGTAAAGTGCTTATTTCACATTATGCCAGTTTCCCATATTAGATGCAAAAACTGTTTTTTCCCCTCATTAGCCACTGTTTATATACCAGTATATCTTTTAGCGGTTTGCCACTAGAGTATATTTTCTTTACATTTTGTATTTCTGCTTCTTTCATTTCCATCTTTAAGACCACCTTTTTCTCTTTTCTGTCAACTTTTAGTGGTGTCCTTTTAATGAAAGCCTGCTAACTAGTTCGCTGTTATGTCAGGGTAAAATCCATTCCCACCCTCCACTCCACCACCAGTAACTTTAATGGCCACAGAAATTTCGGGAATTACATTCTTTTTTGACAGATAGGGCAAGATTGTAATTACTTTGCAGGTATTAACTCCACAATGACATAGTTCTGCACAGTGATTGCTTTTTCCATTTTCTGACAGTTACCACACAGTTTTTTGTAATTTGCATATTGGCAGCTTTGCACAGATATTTTCCTTTCATCAGTTTTAATTTTTGTCTTCCTCTGTGGAGTGCATTCTGCAGAAAAGGCAGAATTTTGTTAATGAATATAAAGAATTTTGCCCTCATTTATCTAAATGTCACCATTTACTACTAAAATAATTATATAACAATAACCGACAGTGAGTTTGGTATATTGAAGATTTACCCATGGCTGGAGTGGTTTAATCATGAGGGTGAGGCCTGAGTGATTAAACAAAGCCAACCATGGCTAAATCTTCCATATACCACACCGCGGAATCAGTTATTGCTGTTATACAATGACATTATTTAAGAAAAAATGACTTACTTTTCTTAAATAATGTCTTTGTATGACAGTTGTGTGGTGTTCTGCTTTCATTGGATATCCTGCTGCTTTTTTTGATATACTACACATGCATATGTGACTTATGTTCCCACGCTTACGCAGTACATCAGTGCTATAGAAAGGAAGATCTCCATTGGTCCTTTTTTTTTTTTTTTTAAATAAGGTTGAAATTCGGACACTTTAGAGGTATGTACGTTTCTTTAGTTTTGAATAAAGTACCTGATTTTCCTAGTATTTTCCCCCTGCTATCTCTCTCATATGTCCGGATTGTCCAGATTTCTAATTTTATTATTTTTTATGGTGAAGAAAACTTAAAAAAGTTAGAGCATATAGTAATGGAATATTGGTATATGCTCGATTTACAATGGGCACACTGGTTGGGCTGACAAATCAGCATGCTCATTCTTGAATGTTAGTAGCCAGTCATTGTTTGATATATATTAATTGATGCATCAGTCTTGTATGAAGATCTATAACTTAAGTTGGCACAACAGTAGGGATGCCACACTTAGCAGAAGTCCAGTTTACAAATCATAGTCCTGGATAATTACACACAAGGTATACAACTGTTGCATTAGCATTAACACTGATGAGGTATAACCTTTCTGTCTAACAGTGTGCTAATTTGCTCCACGGGGTATATATTTAGGGATGTTATTTTTTTATTTTTCTTGAAGAAAACAAGAGAAAACGTTGTACAGACCGAGTATTACCCACAATTTTCATTGAATTTGGCATTTAAGCTGTAGTATTACTTCACTATAACTTGTATTTCTTCTTAAATTTACTCCTGAAAGTTTGCTTTATTGAGTGCTGAGTACTTAATATCTACTTTAGTTTTGCATTTACATTGATGCAGCAAAAAAGTATAATTACAGAACCACATAAATGACCAGAAATTACACTTAAAGATCAGAAGTGTTATTCCCAGATATCCTGTCATGAAAATTTAAGGGCGTTTTTTTATAAGAATAAAATCAGTTGCCCTAAATATATTTGCGAACTGGTCTTCAGAATTAATTGTGCTACCCTGACAGATTCATTTATTCTACAAATTTAGTTTATTTTTCCATACTCTGCAACTATTTTAGTGAGACATGCTACATTATCCCCTGTTGTTTTAGGCTGCAGGCTGCTGCTCTTATTTTTGTCTCCACTGATTGTTTCTTATATCTTCTTTTTTCAACCACAGTCATCGACTTGAAAACTCCCTGTGGTTAGAGCCCCAATATTCCCATCTTTGTTGTTCCTTGCTCTTGTGATGGTTCCCCCCACAGTGTGTTCCACACAAGGCACAGAGGAGCCCCAAAGGTTCTAAGGTGTGCAGTTACATCATGAGGGGAACACAGCTACCTAAACAGAGCTGTTGACCCATAATTCGAACATGTCCCCACACATGCACTTCCCTGGAAAATATAAACAGGGAGTGCTGTTCACTCCCCTTATCTCTGTTGTCAGTTGATCTAGTACCTGAGCTGCTGACCGAACTTGGGTTGTCTGGGTCATACTCAGGCCTTCATCTTTCTGCACCACAGAACCAGCTACATGTTGCTAATGTCAGTAATTTTTCTTCTAGGAGGTAGAAGGTCAGATATCTTACTTTTTAATGCATCTTTGCATAACTTTAAAAAAAAAACGTTGTTGTTAAAAGACCTTTCAAAACTGGTGCATGGAGTCCCTTCTTTCTTTTTCACAGCCTCATCTTCCAGAAGTATACAGATGACAGTGAAACTCTGCTGCAACTGTCCTATCTCAGAATATTGTACATCGATGAGTTTTCAGCTAGTCTAGCTTTGAATATACTTTTCTTGCAGAAAGCTGTTGCTGGGGGGTAGGTATATCACTTAAGATACAACTGAAATATTCAGAATAAACACACACACACAGGAATAATGATTTATGTTCATTCTGAATGTGGGCTTAAGATGTCTTGAAATGAGACAAATTTTATGGCTGTGTTACAAGGTTAAGGATTTAATTTGTTGAGTATCTGAAAAAGTAACAATTAAGGAAGTGGAAGTATATTGAATAGTATGAAACAAAAGCCTTTGCAAAACGTACACCTGAGAAGTCTTATGAAGATGGTATCTGGTATTCCGGAGATCTGTCAGCCTAGAACTCTAACTCATGAAAGCAGTAATTGAGAACTTGGATTCAGTAATTTGCAGTTTAACTGTTTGACCACCAGCTGTAGTGCAGTACACAGGCAACATACTTCACAAAGAAACAGATTACTTCTGCTTAGATATGTGTCTCTGCTTTTTAAATAATCTTTAAATCCTAGAAAACCAACAGTCTGATTTTCTCCACCTCCCCTATTAATTGCCACGTCTGTTCCCTGCATTCTGAATTCTGTCATTATTTTGACTATAACCTGTAAATGAAGGCTGTTATAATGATCTACATCCCTTTCTGTGAAAGAAAAGAATGCATCCTCTTATCTTCTCTGAGTCATCCATCACAAATCTTCAAATGGCACCTATGCAAACTCTGTTACTCCCTTGTATAATTCTGTTTCTGCATCCGTTCTTCATGACTGCCCTTCCGAGCTTCTTTTTCTATGGCTTAAAGTGAAGACTTTACCATTTCTGTTGCTGTCCTTAGAGCTGCCTCTGTCTTTTCTATTTACCTACAAAAGCTGAGGTCTCCAGAATTGGTTCTGGTCACGTGTGAAGCATCACCATTTTTGAGCCATGATTTTGGAAGACCAGAGGAGCAATTTATTAATGTGAATCACTGCCAAAGGAGCTTTATGCTTACTCTAAAGGTTTATATATTGGGAGGATTTGCTTTTTTCTACATCTGACAGAAAATAGAATGGCTACTCAACGTTTGACATTGTGGTTTCTTTTAGAAGTCCATTACATTTTTCCTCTTGATTCTTGAGCTGCGGTAGAGCCCCATCCCCCAAAGAGTACACAGTAGTCCACATAACATTTCTTCTGCTTGGCCCATGTCATTACCTATGAAATGTGTCTCTTCCTATACATCTGACCTCCTCTGGTTCTCTACTGCTTTCTCACATCACTCAGCTTACCTTTAAATATGTAATATTGACTACTTGCTAGCCTCTTTCCAACCTTTAGTTATTTTCATGTCCATCAATAATTGTTCCAGTGCCATCTCCAGCACAAGCCTTCTGTACACGACCTTCTTTCAGTTGCATGCTCTTGGCGGCATTTACCACCACCAGCCGTAGCAGCTTCATTATGGCTATCCAATGTATAAACTTACTTCAAGTTTTTAGGGAACTGGTGCTTGCTTATTCACAGTTTCTTATTCATCTTTATGCTGTCAGCTTTCTTGCTTGTGGTTTCATGCTGTTCAAAGCCCTGCAGGAAAAGTTTCTCCGTGTTTTCAACTCTTTGGATGATTGACTGCTAGTGGAACTGTTGATGGATTTCTTGATAGCATCCTGGCCATGGACACTCTCATAGACACAGCCACTGAATGTTTATTTATTTATTTATTTATTTATTGACATTTGTTAACCGAGTTAGTCCAGCTGGGCCAGGGACCCTTTTTCAGTGGAGACCAGAGGAGAAAAGCTCCAGACTTAGATAAATACACCGTTGGAAGAAAAATGGGATAATCACAGAACAAAACCAACAGAGTAACACACTGGCTGAAGTAGAAAGGTATTTATTATCAAACAAATAAAACTTAGTTGCCAAGTAAATAAAACTTGGTAAGCGCTTTCACTGCTGCGTCATCAGACCATAGTTTAGTTTACAATTCAAAAACAATTACTTTTAGCAGTACAATTCAAAGCAATTCACTGTGACAAGTTAAGAGGCGTAATAGGGTAAGTAACACAAAAAAGTACAATACTTCAGTATTTTTTTTACATATGCGGTGTAGTAAGGTGTATAATAAGTAGTAGTATTTTGGGAATAGTACACATTATGAAGTTGGAGAGATGAGAGTGCGTGAATGGGGTGGAAGGGATATCTGGAGGTGTAATATGGTGCTAGTGTTAAATATGTGGGGACAAATATGCTGAGAAGTTGAATGGGATTGTGGAATAAGAAAAAGTGTTGGAGTTAGGCAGGGTCTTGACATGTACAAGTTTTGGTCTTTATAAAGTGTAGTCTGAGTTCTTTCTTAAATTCTATAGGGAGTGTAATTGGGATGGAATCTTATTCCAGGCTTGGGATAGAGTGGATTTATGTAGTAGTTTGCCGATAGTTTTTTGGGTTGGTAGATGTCAAGGAGTTGTTGGTTTGAAGTACGAAGTGTGTGAGTTGGAGTGTAGATGGATACTAAGGGGGAGAGAGCAGGGCAGAAGGATGGTTTATAAAGTACAGAGTGAATAATTTGTAACTGAGACAGAAGGAGTTGTTGAGGGAGTTCTAGCCATTGTAGTGAGTTGAGTGCGAGGCAGTGGTGTGAGTTATGTGGGGAGTTTGTGATGAATCTTGCTATTTTTTGGTAGGTTTGTTGGAGTTTGGCAAGGGTAGTGGACTGAATATTAGTATTGTGGTGGCGTAGAGAAGGGTGGGGAGAACAAGAGCCTGTGCCAGGGATAGTCGAGCATTAGAGGTCAGGAATCTATGGTTTCGGTAGAGCATACACAGTTTTTGGTGAGTTTTTGTTATACTTTGAAGGATGTGTAGGTTAAATGTAAGTTCATCATCAATGATGGCACCTAGAAGTTTTGTGTGGGAGTCAGGTTGTATGGTGCTGTTATTGGAGGATGAGATAAAAAAGGTAGATTTTAGGTGAGAGAGAGAACATGGGAGGAATAGCAGGAGTTTGTTTTTTTTAGGATTCAGGATGAGTAAATTAACCAACCATTTTTCAACAGATAGAAAAGAGTCCTGGGTAAGAGTGCGAAGGTCAGAGATATTGTTAGAAGTGCAGGTAAGAGTCGAGTCATCAGCGTATTGGATTAGAGCATATTGTTCGCAGGTTGTATGAAGTTCATTTATAAAGAAACAATAAAAAAGGCCACCAAGGACTAATGTAAATTTGCTTTAATGAACACAGATCCAAATAACTAAGCGCTTTCACCAGACAGTTACTGGCTTTTTCAGAGTTATTTGGTATCCACACTTAGCCATTTAAATAATAAAACCATGTGTTACAGAAACCAATCAGAAAAGTATCCTTACTTAATTGATAAACTAATCACATTGTTCTGAAGGAACTACTAAACAAAAAAAATATATATGTATCCCACTGATTGAGCTGTTTGCATTTTGGAAGAATGTAGTTCTCTCTTGTTCTGCTTGAGGTAAAAGGACAGTTAGGAGGTTACAGTGTATGTATTTTCCTTCCTAATTCTGGCATGGGAGATTCCAGTATACATTCTTGCTGTTGCTGTTGGTTCCACATCTCATCCAAAAGCTCAAAGGAAAAAAGAACAAAGCTAAGTCTCATTACCCCATTGTGGCCAAGGAGTATCATGTCAAGCTGTCTTGTACCTGGCAGCACAGGAAACTTTATTTCAGTACCTGAGGGTATTTCCATTGATGGAGAAATATCTAAGCCTACCTCAGGGCCTGACTTTTGATATAGATATTCAGATCTCACCATACCTTCTGTCTGGAGGGTTTTGAAGTGACTGAGGCTATGAGGTAGCCTTCCACTCAGCAGGCCTGTGCCTCCCACTGGAAGACAGTCTTCTTCTAGATGGAGCAATATGTTAATACCACCCCAGACAGGCAGTATATATGCTTTCCTTGCCTTTCAGACACACTTGCATGACTTAAGCATCATTTATTCCACAATCAGAGCATATGTGTTAGTATTTCTGCCATGTATGACTTTGGGAAAATAGGATTGTGGCCTAGCACTATATGGTGAAGTATTTCCCTAAAAGTTATGCTTCATCTCTGGCCACTATTGAAAAGATCATCTTTTCCATAGCATCTGAACTGCCTGACTGACCACTTGCCCATCCTTCATACAAGTCCACTTGTTTGGCAGCATTTGAATATATTTCTTGTTTTTTTAAATGATAAATAGGTCTACATGTAGAATCTCAAGAGTTTCAAACCTTCAGATGTAGGTAATAAAAGTTTTTCTCTCACAAGGTCATGAATTCCTTAGGACCACTCCATCCATATCTCTTCCCAAAAGTGATTTCTTAAATCTTTTTGAACCTGAACATTCATCTGCTATTTTCCTTGCAGCAGCTGAAATGAAGGTAGAGGGAAAACTTGTCATACACAGTGTGCACCGCCAGCTGAGGTGTTACTTGAAACAGGTGAATGCCTGTGTGGAAAGTGAAGATTCTCCTTGGTGTGAACAGGGGAAATATTGGAGTTGAAAAATAGACATTTTCCAAGTGGATAGCAAGCTGCATCATCTATTGCCATCAAGCAGCTCAGAATCTGGTGGGAAATGCTACAGTTCAAGGCTACTGCAGTAAAGGAGTTGCCACTTCCCGTGCTTTCTTAATGAATGTCTCTGCTACAGATGTATATGCCACAGTTATCAATTCATACGTACTAGGAATCGGGCTGCTTTTGGCACCTCTTAATACAGGATTCTGCTTCAAACATGCGGTCCTTGGGTTGTTCTACATTCTATTCATGCCAATAGATTTACTACTTGGGATTCAACCCAACTGTAGGGCTATCAAAGGGGGATTCCCAGTATTAAAGGCATGTTCTTACTATATCAGTTGATGTTTGAGAGGACCTTCTTTTCTGCAGTTGGGGGTTCGCATAATCACTTTTGAAAGGGAAATTGTCTAGACTTAAAATGGCCCACAAGGACAGCTAGCCTTGTACATACTTAGGAAACTATGAACCCTTCTTGTCACCCTTAATCTGGATAGCAGTTCCTTCTAGCTTTGGTTACTAGATTACTCTTTAAATTGGAAAATCTTACCTTGTATTTTACTTGTCAAAGTATGGGTGCCATGCTTTCACTGTTCTCTCTTTTTTGTCAAATATATTTTTATTAACTGTTTCATTGTATAATAAAAAGAACCAAAAATACATCCGATCTTCCTGGAAGACAAAATATAGAAAGAAAATGTACATTAGTTAACTGAGAATAAAAAATAAACTCTTTGAAGATTAAACAAAATGTAGCAAGTTCCACAAATACATGCATGAACCAAGCCTAGCATGAGGAGGGATGGAACATAACACCCCATTTGGAGGTAATATAAATATCCAGATACAGGTTAGTGGTAGGTCCATGGTAATTTGATGTAGTCTTCTAAAAGTGCTTTCCAGTCAGTGAATATATTCTTGAATTTGGAAGACAGGTTGTATGCATCTACATATGTGCTTGTATAGTAGGAAAATCTTTCCAAGGAAATGTTATATAGATTAGTCAACTGAGTTGTTTAGATCTTTACTAAAGCAGGTAATGCTACAAACAGTAATACATTTATCTTTGCTTGTAAAGTCCATCCCAAAATTTAAGATACACTGCTGCCAGAAGAAATAATTTGCTAAATGCAATATTGGTATCACAGTTAGAAATAAATGTAAAAAAAAAAATATTTCTTCTTAGGAGAGACTTGAATTCCCCACAAGGTTCAAAAACAAAATCTTTAACATAGTCCAAGAAATGAAAAACTACAATAAACTTTGTTAAAATGAATAACAATATGAAGGTAGACCTTATAATATAAATTAATCCATCCATCCAAAACCCCTTTTCCCATTTTTTCACAAGGTTGGGGTGTCACTTCAGCAGTGAGAACTAACAATATCATTGCAAGGAAAACACATCTATAAATAAAGTTTTGTGACATAAGCCCACCCCCATCTCCCACCTCAATGGACCACTAAAGATAATCTCAAGCCCACTAGAGTGACATTGAACCTACTCCAGACTCACTATAATCCTAAGGCATATCTCTTGTGTCCAAAACTGTTTCAAAACAGATTTACTACATCCATAACAGATGTATGGATTTTGTGACTGTGATTAATACCAACAAACTTATTTAACCTATGAATATGACTGCAAAACTCCCCAGACTAATTGGCTTTTCATAGAGGGCACTGCACCAAGCTTAAAGAAGAAGTTGCCCTGGTTATATAAACACCAAAATTAAACCCTGAAGTTCATTGAAATTTTAAACTATAAGAATTAGGATATTGATACCGAGATTAAGTATGAGGAACAAATTTTATATTGAAGTGATGAGATAAGAGAAGATCAATATTATAGTCATCCCATATATACAGATGGAAGTAAAGCATGGTGAATAATAAAATACCTTTCAAATATATACCTGTTACTCAAGCTGTACTGAGAGATTGACTTACTGCCTGCTGTGATGTTCAGAAAAGATAAGTGTTTATTCTCATTTTTCATCTGCATGTTTGATTTAATATCTGTGTAATCTGTACAACTGCTTTTTACTGTCCTTTTGTTGTGAGATAGAGCTAATATCTGTTAGTGTTGACCTCAGTTTGTAGTGAAATCCTTTGTCTAGAGGCCTATCTGCGTACTTAGTGAGAGAAAGTGAGCATAACTGGTTTTGTCTGGGCAGGGCATTTCTGCAACTGTATTGTCTGGATAATAGGTCTGTTTCTGCCTTCTGTGCCTTAAATCAGATATACCTGTTACTCAAGCTGTGCTGAGAGACTGACTTACTGCCTGCTGTGATATTCAGAAAAGATAAGTGTTTATTCTCATTTTTCGTCTACACATTTTATCTAATATCTCTGTAATCTTTACAACTGCTTTTTACTGTCCTTTTTTGAGAGATACAGCTAATATCTATTAGTGTTGACCTCAGTTTGTAGTGAAATCCTTTGTCTAGAGGCCTATCTGCTTACTTTGTGAGAGAAAGTGAACAGAACTGGTTTCATCTGGGCAGGGCATTTCTGCAACTGCATTGTCTTGATGTGAAATGGCCCACAAGGACAGCTAGCCTTGTACATACTTAGGAACCTATGAACCCTTCTTGTCACCCTTGTATATCTGGATAGCAGTTACTTCTAGCTTTGGTTACTAGGTTACTCTTTAAATTGGAAAATCTTACCTTTTATTTTACTTGTCAAAGTATGGGTGCCATGCTTTAACTGTTCTTTCTTTTTTGTCAAATATATTTTTATTAACTGTTTCATTGTATAATAAAAAGAACCAAAAATACATCTGATCTTCCTGGAAGACAAATATAGAAAGAAAATGTACGTTAGTTAACTGAGAATAAAAAATAAACTCTTTGAAGATTAAACAAAATGTAGCAAGTTAAACAAATACATGCATGAACCAAGACTAGCATGAGGAGGGATGGAACATAACACCCCATTTGGAGGTAATATAAATATCCAGATCCAGGTTAGTGGTAGGTCCATGGTAATTTGATGCAGACTTCTAAAAATGCTTTCCAGTCAGTGAATATATTCTTGAATTTGGAAGACAGGTTGTATGCATTTACATATTTGCTTGTATACTAGGAAAATCTTTCCAAGGAAATGTTATATAGATTAGTCAACTGAGTTGTTTAGATCTTTACTAAAGCAGGTAATGCTACAAACAGTAATACATTAATCTTTACTTGTAAAGTCCATCCCAAAATTTATTGAAGTGATGAGATAAGAGAAGATCAATATTATAGTCATCCCATATATACAGATGGAAGTAAAGCATGGTGAATAATAAAATACCTTTCAAAGATATACCTGTTACTCAAGCTGTGCTGAGAGATTGACTTACTGCCTGCTGTGATATTCAGAAAAGATAAGTGTTTATTCTCATTTTTCATCTGCACGTTTGATTTAATATCTCTGTAATCTGTACAACTGCTTTTTACTGTCATTTTGTTGTGACATAGAGCTAATATCTATTAGTGTTGACCTCAGTTTGTAGTGAAATCCTTTGTCGAGGCCTATCTGCTTACTTAGTGAGAGAAAGTGAACAGAACTGGTTTCATCTGGGCAGGGCATTTCTGCAACTGTGTTGTCTGAATAATAGGTCTGTTTCTGCCTTCTGTGCCTTAAATAAGATATACCTGTTACTCAAGCTATGCTGATAGACTGACATACTGCCTGCTGTGATATTCAGAAAAGATAAGTGTTTATTCACATTTTTCGTCTGCACGTTTGAATTAATATCTCTGTAATCTGTACAACTGCTTTTTACTGTCTTTTTGTTGTGAGATAGAGCTAATATCTTTTAGTGTTGACCTCAGCTTGTATTCAAATCCTTTGTCTAGAGACTTATCTGCTTACTTCGTGAGAGAAAGTGAACAGAACTGGTTTCGTCTGGGCAGGGCATTTCTGCAACTGTATTGTCTGGATAATAGGCCTGATGTTCATCGTGTTACCCTGCTGCAGTCATCACACTTGGGTTATCCTGTCGTCAGGCGGTCCCGCAGTCGGCTGGAATTCCAAAGTCCTGGTCCGGCGTCGGTTGCTGTCGCCTCTTCCCTGACGTCAGTGCGCCAGGGGTATATATATTGCAACCGACACCATTTTCTTCAGTCTTTCTTGCCGCATGGTGCCTGAAGCAGAAGCAGTTCGCAAGTGCCGGTTGGCCGACTCCTGAGATTTTCGAATTCGAATTTCAGACCGAAGTCTTCTGTAAAGCTAAGTACCCCGTTGGGGAAACTTTTCTTGCCTCAGACCGATGTCAGAAAAAGTTAACAATTGTATTTCTTGTGAGAAGCAAATACCTCATAAGGATTTTCATTCTTATTGCATACCTTGCCTAGGCCCAGACCACGACGTCACTACTTGTCGGTTTTGTGCTAGGTTTAATAAGCGTACTATTAAAAGACGTTTTGATTTTGCACGACACTACTTCGGTAGGAAATTTAACTACACCATGCCGTCGGAGCAACCGACTACCGGCGTGCACAAAAAACGCAGGGATAAGGACAGACAGCCCAGGCCTAAGCCAGATTCCGAGGCCTCGACTGAGCCGGTCTCCGGTCCTCAGTGAGGCTCCGATGCAGCCCCTGACTACCACAGATCTGAAACCCGAGACCGCTACGGAATTTTTGACGGAATGCACCAGGCTGACGCAGCCATTTAGTTCAGGCCCTTCCGACAACATTGCTACAAAGGATGTCGGTGCTACAGAAACGCCATCAGTTTCTGAAGGCATTTTCAGACCGACGACCCTCACCATTAAAACGTTTTCTAAGACGAAGACTCCTACTAAATCTAAAAGGACTGCCCTTCAGTCTCCTGTTCAAGGCCCCATGCCTAAGAAACAGATGCTCAAAATGGCTGAAGATTTGATTTCTTTAATCAGGGGTTCCCAGCCCCCTCTTGACAAAAGGCCTAGACAAGAGGAAGATTATGCATCCTCTGAACAAGTGTCCATTTCTTCAGACTCCTCTGAGGACCAAGATTACTCCTTCTCTCCTTATGAAGATTCTGATGCTAAGGACTCTATTCCCTCAGCTTCTCCTCCTGAAGACTACTCCTTTGGGGAAACTTTACACACTATGAGGGAACATTTTCACTGGGAAGGTCAGGACTACTCTGACTCAAAGAAAAGGCTCAGAGAGTTTCTTTTACTCCCCCAACACAGACCACTTGCCATCCCACCAGTTTTGGACATTGTGGACGATGTTTACTTAGATTCCAGTTTGAACCCAGACTCTCTACCTCCTGCTCCGGTTAAGCCTGACAGATACTATAGAGTGCCTGATTCCCACAAATTTCTTTACAAAAGCCCTGTAGCTGATCCAGAGATGATCTCCCAGGGTCCCAAGGGGGCTAAGGCTTCTATGGCTAAAAAAACAGTTCCTTCTGAGAGGGATTCCAGAGCACTAGACAGGTGGGGGAAAAAGATTTACACCTCAGCCACTCTAGCTATGAGGGCACTTAATTGCCAATTTCACATGCTTAAGTATCAGCAATTCCTAATCTCTCAATTAAAAAAAAGAATAACCACTCTCCCTCAACAATCTGAATTGAAAGAAGTGCAGGATCTGTTGCACGCCACTGAGCAGGTGGGCAAACATACCTTACAATGTGGGTTTGATTCTCTGGAGGCCTCCTGCAGAGCAGCTGTCACTGGGTCTGTTGTACGTAGGCATGCTTTTTTAAAGGAACAAACTCTGCCTGATCATGTTAAAGCAAAACTACTAGATGCTCCCTTACAGCAGGATGTTCTTTTTGGAATTAAAGCAGAAGAAGTTTTAAAGAAAATGGAGGATAAGGCAAAATCTATGCAGACAGTCAAAGATTTCCTACAGGTACAACCCCCTCGCTTCAGCAGAAACTGGCCAACAAAAAATTGGTCCTTTCCAGCTACTGACAGACCACAGAGGGGTAAATACAGATGTCCAAGGGGCAGAGGACAACCACAAGCCCAGTATAAACCTCGCCAATGGGGCACTACAACACAGAAGGGAGGAGAAGACAGGTCCCAATCCACCAGAAGGCAGACTCAATGACTTGCACCTCATCTGGCCAAGCAATACTCTCTTGGCAGCCCCCTTGGGGGGAAAACTAGCACTTTTTGCAGACAACTGGCACATTGTCACAAAGGATAAATGGGTCCTAGACATAATTTTACGAGGATACAGATTCCACTTTCACACCTTGCCAATGAAAAGAGGAATGCCAAACCTGCCACCAAATCAATGGGCAGAGGCACAAAAGCAAATTACAGCTCTCATGGACATGAGAGCCATTCAACTGGTACCTACTCGAGAGCAAGGCCAAGGATTTTACTCAAGACTCTTTCTAGTGCCCAGAAAGGACAATGCCTGGAGACCAATTCTGGACCTTTCAATTTTAAACACTACAAGTACCCAAATTCAAGATGCTAACAATACAGCAGCTACTTCCCATGTTGGGCAAGGAAGCATGGCTAGTAACGTTGGACCTCAAGGAGGCATACCTGCATGTCCCTATCAGACAAAGTTGCAGAAGATACCTCCGTTTCATTGCAAGTTCAACCCATTACCAATTCTCTGCACTGCCCTTTGGCTTATCTACTGCGCCCAGAGTCTTCACAAAATGCCTGGCACCAGTAATTGCATACTGCAGACAAAGAGGAATTCAAATATTTCCATACCTGGATGACTGCCTCACCCAAGCAGAAAGCAAAGACATTATCTTACATCATCTGGCCTTTGTAAAGCATCCACTAAACTGCCTGGGGTACACAGTAAACGAAAAGAAGTCAAAACTAGTACCCTCACAAAAAATGACATTCCTGGGTGCCAGCTTGAATACAATGGCCCAGAAGGCTTATCTTACTCCAGAGAAGCAACTACAACTGACTCAATATTTCAAGACAATGGCAACAAAGACCCAATTAACTGCAAGAAAAATTCTGCAGGCCTTGGGCTTCATGGCATCTTGCATACTAATAATACCATTTGCAAAGCTGCATATGAGGAAATTACAGTGGTACCTAAAAAGTGTATGGTCTCAACACAGCCACAGCTTGGACACAATGATATCTCTCATTCCCTGCCTACAACAGGAATTTCTATGGTGGTCACAAGCATGTCACCTCAACAAGGGTCAGCCTTTCACCTTGCCCCCAGCCAGGCAAACTATCACAACAGATGCTTCAGATTACGCCTGGGGGGCACACATGGCAGGGCAATGCGTTCAAGGCCTATGGACTGTGGATCAAAGAAATCTGCACATAAATCAAAAACAGATGCTAGCTGTACAGAAAGCTCTGACAGCCTTCAAGGATCTATTACATCCAGGACAACTTGCAATAAAGACTGACAGCACCACAGTAATGTGGTACATAAACAAACAAGGGGGTACACATTCCTACCCTCTATACAGGCAAGCAATGATCTTATGGAACACAGCTCTGGCTTACCAAGTTCAGTTACAAGCTCAATTCCTGCCAGGACGGAAGAACATATTGGCAGATGACCTCAGCAAAAACATCAAAGATCCCCACGAGTGGAAACTAGATCCACAAATATTTGCAATGATAACTCAAAAATGGGGCCTTCCAGACATAGACCTGTTTGCCAGTCCTCAAAACTATTAACTAACAAAATTTTGTACAAGGACATTTCACCATCAAGCTTGGAAAGTGAACGCACTCTCTTTCATTTGGAAAAACCTGACAGTATATGCCTTCCCTCCATTGCCTCTCCTCACAAAGGTTCTTCTGAAAGTCAAAAAGGAGGGACCGTGACTGATTCTCATAGCCCCAGACTGGCCACGCCAGCACTGGTACCCGCTATTGAGAAATATGGCCCACAGCCCACCATGGATATTGCCTCAAATCCCCCATTTGCTCACACAACAAAACAATCAGATTCTACACAGCCAGCTCAAAACTTTAAATCTGGCTGCATGGCAGATCTACTAAACATCCAACCAGCTCCTCTTTCCCAAGCAGTTCTGGGTGTTATTCTGGAAGCCAGGAGGCCAAGCACCAGGAAGGCTTATTCGGACAAATGGAAAAGGTTTTGTGCCTGGAACCAAGCTAAAGGCCAAGACACAGTTCAGCCTCACATGCCTCACATTCTACAGTATTTAGCTGAGATGTTGCACAAAGGACTTTCTTTTTCCTCCATTAAAATCCATGCTTCAGCTATTTCAGCTCACTACAACACGGATCCACCTTTATTTTCACATCCTCTTCTAAGGCAGTTCCTCAGAGGGGCAAAAAACATTAGACCACCCAAGAGAGCTCCTGCACCAACATGGGACCTCAACTCTGTTCTGGAAAAACTAACGCTTCCTCCCTTTGAACCAGCTTTCTCTGCAGATCTTCAGTTCCTATCATGGAAGACTGCCCTGCTGCTAGCAATAACTTCAGCTAGAAGAGTCTCAGAGCTACAGGCACTAATGGCAATGGAACCTTTCCTCATTTTTCATCAAAACAGAGTTTCTCTACGAACTAATCCTTCCTTTATGCCTAAGGTGGTTTCCAGTGTGGCTTTAAATCAAACCATCCACTTACCCACCTTCTTCCCAAATCCACAGAACAAAGGTGAGAGACTCCTGCATTCTTTGGACATTCACAGGCAACTTTGTTACTACTTGGACAAAACTAAGGTTTTCATAAAATCTGACCAGCTCTTTGTATCCTATGCTACAGCTTCTCAAGGGAAGGCTATATCAAAACAGACCATTTCTAAATGGATAGGTCACTGCATACGTTTCTGCTATACCCATCATGGGAAACCAGTCCCTGCTACCATTAGGTCCCACTCTACCAGGGCAACAGCTACTTCTACAGCCTTTCTCAGGGGGGTTCCAACCAAGGAGATTTTAGAAGCTGCAACTTGGAGTTCAGTACACACCTTTACCAAACACTATCACTTACCTCTTTACTCTAAGACCAGGGCAGGTTTCGCCACTGCAGTTCTGCAGGGCCTTATAGCCTCCACTAACCCTCTATGATACCTCCCCCCTTCCTTAGCTTTGGGATTCAACCCAAGTGTGATGACTGCAGCAGGGTAACATGATGAACATAGTACAGTTTTGTACCTACCATAAATGTAGATGTTCGAGTGTTCACCCTGCTGCAGTCCAGATTACCCTCCCTCTATCCCCTCTGATCTACTGGCTAAATCTCTTCAATACCTTACTGATGTATTTGCTTATAGCTGAAGGGATTTTGTGTTTGTGCAGAGGTTACTCCATTTGGTACTAATTTCTGTCCACCTTTTTGGGGGCACCTGACATCTGGGGCAAGAAAAACTGAAGAAAATGGCGTCGGTTGCAATATATATACCCCTGGTGCACTGATGTCAGGGAAGAGGCGACAGCAACCGATGCCAGACCAGGACTTTGGAATTTCGGCCGACTGCGGGACCACCTGACGACAGGATAACCCAAGTGTGATGACTGCAGCAGGGTGAACACTCGAACATCTACATTTATGGTAGGTAACAAAACTGTACTTTTCTGACTTCTGTGCCTTTAATCAGATATACCTTTTACTCAAGCTGTGCTGAGAGACTGATTTACTGCCTGCTGTGATATTCAGGAAAGATAAGTGTTTATTCTCCTTTTCCGTCTGCACGTTTGTTTTAATGTCTCTGTAATCTGTACAGCTGCTTTTTACTGTCCTTTTGTTGTGAGATAGAGCTAATATCTGTGAGTGTTGACCTCAGTTTGTAGGGAAATCCTTTGTCTAGAGGCCTATCTGCTTACTTAGTGAGAGAAAGTGAACAGAACTGGTTTCATCTTGGCAGGGCATTTCTGCCATTGTATTGTCTGAATAATAGGTCTGTTTCTGCCTTCTGTGCCTTAAATCAGATATACCTGTTACTCAAGCTGTGCTGAGAGACTGACTTACCCCCTGCTGTGATATTCATTAAATATAAGTGTTTTTTTCTCATTTTTCATCTGCACATTTGATTTCATATCTCTGTAATCTTTACAAGTGGTTTTCCCATCCATGCACCCTGTTGTTGTGGTGGTCGTTGTCTTACGTCTTGGTGGCTTTGAGTTGCCCACCTGTGGTATAAAGTTGATATTGGACACTCCCCCCAGTCACATTACATCAGCTCATTCTACTGTTAATAGTGAGAACTTAGCAAAGGCCCGCCCCTTTAGCTTCTGCATATTGACTTATCTCATTATCTTCTGCCTCTTCACTTTCTACTTAAAAAAAAAACTGTTTCCTACCTCTCCTTGAACTAGTGTAGCCCAGATACAGATTTGCTGTTTCCAGGATTTTTTGTAAGCTTCAGAGCGGTGCTCTTAATTTTTACCCTTAGATGTTGTAGTTCTCTGCTCTCCTGCACTTTTATTAGCTTATTAGTGTAGCACTTTAAACTATTCTTGGTGACAGAAAGTCTGCTCTTCAAATTTTCCCTTAGAACTTGCTGGTTTCTCACTAGTAGCACAGAAATCTGAATCCCTGTGACTAGCACTTGCTATAAAACTTGCTGGAAATCACTAGGAAGCCTTAAACTGATAAAAGCACTCAATTCTCCTTGTTAATATGGAGAAATTAATCATAGGCACTAAACAGCCTATAATTGCAAAGTACCTTGCCAAGGAAAGGGAAAACAGCTCTTGTACTTTACAAAAGAAACACCGAACCAGGCATGTTCAAGAGTCAGCTTCCGGTGATTTCTCCTGTCCCCCTAGTGAATTTGGGCATACTGGGGCAATGCAGCAATTGCCTCATGTACACAGACAACCCTCTCCTCCTTCCACACTGTACTACAACCTGCAAAAGATTCACTTACATAGCTAAACTGGAAGCAAAGCTCTCTCCAGCCAAGATTGTGCTTGACAGTCAAGAGGAGAAGGTTAACACCTGCACTACACCTCAAGCAACACATATCCCTTCAAAACTCACAGCACCAACATCCACAAATAGTAACACTAAACCTACTTATGCGGAGGCCCTTAACATTAACCTGCCCAAGCAACAAGGACCTCCGAAGCTGAAACACAAACACCAATCATGACCAAAGTGACACATAGCTCAAAACACCAGTATGCCACCAAACAACAGCCCCTAAGGCAAGACAATGTACCCAACACTTTAGTCATAGGTGACTCTATAGTCAGGCACACTGATGTCCTACTCACCAGGCTGAACAAGGAGAAAATTACTGTCAGCTGCCTGTCGGGTACCAGGATCTGCCACATAACACATGCACTCAAGTCACTCCACAACAAGTACAAATACGACTCTGTCATTGTCAGGAGCGGCCTTAGGTCAACTGGTGCCCTAGGCAAAAGGGTTCCATGGCGCCCCCCACCACACTAACTGGTGCCCCCATCTTGGTCTACCTACACCAAATAAATACTGGAAAAGCACCCCTGCTAGATCGGCACCATAGGCGACCGCCTAGTTGAACTATGCCTAAGGCCGGCTATGGTCATTGTCCATGTTGGAGTGAATGACTTGAGATGTACCTCCCTGGACTACATGAAAAGAGCCATGGAAGAGCTCTCGGATAATGTGGCCCAGGCAGGTATAATCCTAGCCCTGAGCAATATACTGCCTTCACCCAGAATGATACCACAGTATAAGGACAAAATGATTGACTTCAACAGTTGTCTAAATTTCTGGTGTCATTCAAAGGGGATCCAATATCTGTCTGCCTGGGACGACATGATCGACAAACCACGATGCTTTGCCAGAGATGGTCTGCACCTGTCACCCCTGGGATTCAGGATGTTCTTCGAGTTTCACTGTTGCAGTCATTACATTTGGGTAATCTGCTTGCAGGTTGCCCTCAGTCGGCCTGATTAACAATGTCTTGGGTCCTGCATCGGTTGCTGTCCCTTCTTCCATGACGTCAGGCCGTCAGGGGTATAAAACATGCAGCCGACGCCATTACATCAGTCTTTCTTGCCGTGTGGTGCCGGAAGCAGAAGCAGTTCGCAAGTGCCGGTTGGCGGACTCCTGAAATTTTCATTTTCGAGTTTCAGAACCGAAGTCTTCAACCTAAAGCTAAGTACCCTGTTGGGGAAACTTTTTCTTGCCCCTTACCGATGTCAGCAAAAGTTAATAATTGCATTACTTGTGGAAAGCAAATACATCATAAAGATTTTTATTCGTACTGTATTCCTTGCCTAGGCCCTGACCACGACATACCTTGTTGTCGGTTTTGTGCTTTATTTAATTAGCGCACTATCCGACGTCGGTATATTTTTGCCTCTAAATATTTCGGTTCTCAGTTTAATTATCCAGAAATGTCGTTGGTTAGCCATTCAACCACTGGGATCCCGAAAAAACGCAAAGATAAAGACAGAGACAGGCCGCCGAGGTCCAAAGCTGCCGACGACGCTTTTCCTAAGCCAGTTGCCAGTTCACCGGTACTCAGTGAGGTGCTTTCGCAGCCCCTGATACCCGCTACTTCTGATTCACAGGCCTCTACTGAGACCCATTCGGAGTCTGGTATGCCGCGAGATACTTCAACTATGGACCCCTCGGATGTCTCTACCTTGGATGGGTCCGGAGCCACTGTGCAGGCACCGGCTTCTGAGGGTGTATTCAAGCCTACGGATTTGCATATTAAATCAATTCCTCCTTCATTACTAAGGCCTAAATCTCGATCCATATCTAATAAAAATGATGCCCAGGCCACATGCTCAGGTCCCTCTGCCTAAAAAACAAATGATAAAAATGGCTAAAGATTTAATAACTCTAGTCAGGGGTAGTCAACCCCCCCCCCCCCCCAAGAGGCCTAGGGCTGAACTTGATTATGAATCTTCTGATCAGGATTCTGTTTCCTCTGACTCTTCTGATGACCTGGATTTGTCCTTACCTACTAATGAGGAATCTGATGCAGAGGATTCTACTCCCTCTGCTTCCCCTCCTGAGGATTTTTCTTTTGGGGAAACCTTACATACTTTAAGGGAGCATTTTCACTGGGAAAGCCAGGTATTTTAGAGTTTTAAACTGCCAATTTCATATGTTAAAATATCCGCAACATGTCATTGGACTGCTTAAACAGAAAATGATATTGATTCCTGACTGTGTGGAAAATAAAGATTTACAGGGTTTAATGCATTCTGCTGAACAAGTTGGAAAACATACTTTGCAATGTGGTTTTGATTCTTTAGAGGCCTCTTGCAGGGCTGCTGTTACTGGGTCTGTGCTTAGAAGGCATGCTTGGCTTAAGGAGCAATCTTTGCTTGATCATGTTAAAGCTAAATTGTTGGATGCTCCTTTAAATCAGGACCGCCTGTTTGGCAACAAGGCTGAAGAAGTTCTTAAAAAGATGGAAGATAAAGCTAAATCTATGCAAACTGTTAAAGATTTTTTACAAGTGCAACCTCCTAGATTTAGTAGGCACTGGCCTACTAATAATGGATGGCCGGACCTGCCCCAAAATCAGTGGGCAGAGGCTCAAAAACAAGTACTTTCTCTCTTAAGCATGGGGCCTATTCAACTGGTACCAGAAGAGGAAAAGGGACAAGGTTTCTACTCCAGACTTTTCCTGGTACCCAGAAAAGACAAATCATGGCATCCAATCCTGGACCTGTCTACTCTAAACACCTTTCGGGAGATTCCAAAATTCAAGATGCTGACTCTTCACCAATTACTTCCTATGCTAGATTTAAAAGAAGCATACCTGAACATCCCAATCAGGGAAACTTGCCCTATAAGATACCTATGCTTCAAAGAAGGCTACACACACTGTCAGTTCTCTGCACTGCCCTTTGGCTTGTCTACTGCACCCAGGGTATTCACAAAGTTTGAATACAATTTCCCAGATGGCTTGCCTCACGCCAGAAAAGCAAATTCATTTGATAACCTATTTCAAACAAGTGGCCATAAAAACCTTGCTATCTGCAAGACAAATACTGCAAGCCTTAGGGTTCATGGCCTCCTGCATTCTTCTAATTCCATATGCAAGACTGCATATGAGTAAACTACAGTGGTATCTAAAAAGCCTATGGAGTCAACATTCTCACCACCTAGAAACAGTGATTCCTATCATACCTTGCCTACGCCTAGAGTTCCTCTGGTGGGCAGAGGCCTGCCACCAAAATAAGGGACTACCATTCTCACTACCTCCTGCCGCCCAAACCGTAACAACAGATGCATCAGACTATGCATTAGGGGCTCACCTGGCAGGGAAGTGCATTCAGGCAAATGGAACCCAAGTCAAATGCACCTACATATCAATCAAAAGGAAATGTTAGCTGTACAGAATGCTCTGACAGCCTTCAAGGACTATTTCTTCCAGGACAACTAATGGTAAAGACGGACAACACCATGGTTATGTGGTACATAAACAAGCAGGGAGGTACACATTCCTACCCCCTCTGCAGACTAGCCATGGCATTGTGGAACACAGCATTGAGCTACCAAGTGCACCTACAAGCTCAATACCTGCTAGGAAAATTAAATATACTGGCAGCTGGACTAAGCAGAAGCCTCATGGACCCACACAAGTGGAAACTGGAACCAAGGATTTTCAACATGTTGACAAGTGAATGTGGGAGCCCAGACATAGACCTATTTGCCTACCCCTAGATCTACCAATTGGACAAGTTTTGCACAAGGACTCCCCACAAACAGGCCTGGAAAGTGGATGCTCTGTCCTTCAGCTGGAAGAACCTATCAGTCTACGCCTTCCTCCCACTGCCTCTGCTCTCCAAAGTTCTACTAAAAGTCAAACAGGACAAACCAAGGATGATTTTGATTGCTCCAGACTGGCCGTGCCAACACTGGTACCCCCTCCTGCTCAGTGTGTCGCAGTTATCTCCATGGCACCTGCCTCAGACCCCTTCCCTGCTGTCTCAGCAGGAGAACCAGATCCTGCACCCTCAGCTTCCAACATTGAACCTTGCAGCCTGGCTAATTACTTAAACTCACCCTTATCATCCCTCAGCAAACCTGTGATGGATGTCATCTTAGAGGCAAGGAGGCCTAGTACTAGAAAATCTTATGCTGAAAAATGGAAAAGGTTCTATGCCTGGAACCAGTCTCAAGGGTTGAGCACAGTAGCGCCCAATTTACCACAGATTTTGCAATACTTAACTGAGATGCTTCACAAGGGCCTGTCTTTTTCCTCCGTTAAAATCCACGCCTCAGCCATTTCAGCGCATTATAACACAGAACCTCCCCTCTTCTCTCATCCTCTGCTCAAGCAGTACCTCAGAGGAGCCAAAAATTTGAGACCACCCATAAGAGCCCCAACCCCTGCCTGGGACCTTAACTTTGTACTGGAGAAACTCACTCTACCTCCTTTCGAGCCAGCTGTTACTGCAGACTTAAAGTTTCTTTCTTGGAAAACAGCTTTCCTTTTAGCAATCACTTCAGCTAGAAGGATATCTGAATTGCAAGCCCTTATGGCAGTGTGGAGCCTTTCATCATCCTTCATGCAGACAGGGTGTCACTCAGGACCAATCCATCCTTCATGCTCAAGGTGGGTATCCAGTGTAGCTCTTAATCAGTCCACTCATTTGCCAACTTTCTTTCCCAATCCACAGAACAAAGGGGAACGGATTCTGCATTCCTTGGATGTGCACAGACAACTTATTCTACTTGGACAGGACTAAACCTCAAAGAAAATCTGAACAACTGCTGGTAGCATTTGCTGCAGGGGCAGAGGGGAAGGCTATTTCAAAACAAACCATTTCTAAATGGATAAGCCATTGCATTCACTTCTGCTATAAGCACCATGGAAAACCTATCCCCCAAGGGATCAGCTCTCACTCCACCAGGGCTGCATCTACTTCTGCAGCCTTCCTCAGAGGTGTTCCTACCATAGACATCCTAGAAGCTGCTACCTGGAGTTCTGTACATACTTTCACCAAGCATTATCATTTGCCAATTTTCTCTAAATCCAGAGCTGGCTTTGCCACTGCTGTCTTGCAGGGCCTTCTAGCTGGCCCTAATGCTATATAAACTCCTCCTCCCAACCATAGCTTTGGGAATCTACCCAAATGTAATGACTGCAACAGTGAAACATGAAGAACATAGTACAGTTGTGTACACTTACCATAAATATAGATGATCGAGTGTATTCACTGTTGCAGTCCTGGTTACCCTCCCTCCAGCCCCCTAACTTCTTCTGGCTATACCTCTACTTTCTTTTACTAGTCTTAAAAACCTTTTTGGTGTATTTGCTTTTTGTTGGCGGTATACCTTTGTGTTTTTATGTTTATTTTCTCCCCATTAGGGGGGCAGCTGACATCTGGGGCAAGAAAAACTGATGTAATCGTGTCGGCTGCATGTTTTATACCCCTGACGACCTGACGTCACTGAAGAAGGGACAGCAACCGACGCAGGACCCAAGACTTTGTTAATCAGGCCAACTGAGGGCAACCTGCAAGCAGATTACACAAATGTAATGACTGAAACAGTGAATACACTCGAATATCTACATTTATGGTTAGTGTACACAACTGCACTTTACAGGCTAAGGCTCTTACCACCCCTATAGTGCCTTATAGGCAAGGCTCAAAATACAAAACCACCACCATAACAGATATAAACTTGCAAAATCTGAAGGTAATGCTGCTCAATGCTAGAAGTCTAAACCTCAAACTGCACTCTCTCGAGGCACTCCTAAAAATGGAGAACATTGATATCTGTGCAGTAACTGAGACCTGGTTCAAGGCTGTAGAGAGCACCCCTGCAATACCAGGCTACAACTCATTTTTCGGCCACCAAACCAGGACAGAAGCACTAAAGGTGGAGGAATGTCTATATTCACCAAGGATATTCACACCTCCAGACTAGCTGCCCAACACAATGCATCTGAAATTCTACAGGTGCAACTAACACTAGGTAAGACTGCAATCCAAACTGTAGCTTGCTATAGATCCCCCACCATGCCCCAAGATTCTCACTACACCTTTCTAAACATACTAGATAATATTAAGATACAACCAAACACCCTAATACTGGGTGATTTCAACTTCCCTGCCATTAATTGGGAAAACTACTCGGGTGCCAACACCTTTGTCTAGCGGTTCTTGGAATTCATAAATTCCAACGCCCTGGACCAACAAATCCATAGTCCCACCAGGGGCTCAAATATCCTAGACCTGGTCATTACCAACATGGGAGATCGATGCTCCACACCAGTGGTCACCCCCCTCATTGGTCAGGTCTTGACTATAAGCTAATCACCCTTGACGTCCACATCCCATCGCCACCCCCCAGTAGGGAAACCTCCATAAAAAACTTCTCCAAAGCCAATTTCATGCTACTTAAGTCAGAAGTGACAAACTTCATGACACCCATGCAGACGGGAACTGGAAGTCCGACCGCTGAATCCTACACTAAAGCACTGTACGAGCACATCCTCTCGTGCATGAATCATGCCTTTCCAAACAGAACCAAGATGGTCTCCTGCAAAAAAATCAACCCAATCCGGTGTTATATTTATGTATATTTTTTGTGCATGGTTATATATATTTTTATTTAGTCATCTAGTTATTTAATATATTGTACATTTATTAATGTGTTAGATTGTTTTTAACTATATTTTTTTAAGAATTAATTGGCACAGCATTTTATAATTAGTAGTGGGCGTGTTGTATTTTAGAGCTGTATAAATGTAGAGTGTTTTGTGTTAATTCACTCTGATGATGCCCTATGGACATAGGATGAAAGCGCTTAGTCTGTGAATAAACAGTTCTTTTGTTCTCCTTCGTACCAGTTTGTGGATTACTCAGCATTTTAACACATTTTTCTTTTATGTGTACATGCTCCTTTGAGCAAGCTTGCTTTATTTTGTGTTTTGCAGTCATTGAACTCCCACAGAGATACCTTACTAAAGTGATACAAGGCCTGAACAACGTGTCCAAAGTACATCGCCTCAAAGCCCTGTCACTATACTCTGTATCCTTTAGACTGCTAAGAGATGGCCTTTGTCTGGCACACAACGCATCCTGCAACCCATTACTGATAGATTTCCTGCACATCAGCAAGTCAAATGGCATCAGAAATACTCAGTCTATGGATCTAAACCTGTTCTGTTAGATCAACAGGAATGGTTTGGAGGGACAGGTATATCTCGCAGAGGATACTACTACTGTGGAACAGGCTCCCCATCCACATAAAACAAAGTTCATCCCTGTCCATATTCAAGTGCAGCTTAGTTCTATGGATTGGAAACATAATTTACCGCAGGACTGCCCCTTGTACTATTAATGGACATAGCCAGCTCGTAAATGCTTTATCCCATGCATAGGTCCCTTCAAATTATCTATGGTGTGATTCCAGTTATTCTTATTAGGGATAACATATATATATATATATATATATCAACCATGGGATGGCTAAGGACAGTCTATAACCAAATGGAAATACGTTATTTCGAGTACAAAAAGGGAAGGTGTCTAGGCTTAAAAGACCAGGATAAAGATATAAAATAAAGACTTCTGTAAATGACATAGTAATATTAACAAGGTAAAGATGTTGTTGTTGTGTCTTTCAGCTTTTCCCGGTTAGGGGTCGCCACAGCGGAACTCCAGTCCGCTAATGATTGGCAGTAGATGTTTACGTGCTGAGTTGCCGGCCCTGACGCACAACCTTCAACAAAGGTACGCCCATTCACGCATATCTCCACACAGAAGACACTCTAGCTGAGAATCGAACAGGACAACGTCTTACTGTGAGGCGACAACGCTACCGCAGCACCATATAATTGAAATATTAAACTACTTGCGGGGCCTAAAACCCTAAAAAGGGAGGAAACCTAAAACACTTTACTTAACTAAACAGACAAATGGTTATATAAGCAAGGTTACTTGTGTTTAAATGCAGAAATCTTGTAAAAAATAACCTTTGATTCTTTGTAATGAACTATTTGACGTTTGCAGCTGTTATGGGAGAAAACTCAATTTAGCTGGCAAAAGTATCTGAAAGCAACTTTTATTTTTAATAAGGAGTTGCCAAAAAAGGAGGAAATTGTCCAGGTTTATGGGTGTATAGTTCATGTGTCGTTACTATGCATACAGCTCAGATGACCATTGAGGAGTCTTGCCCAATCTCCCAGCTGCCCCACAATGTTGTGTAGTTAATGATTTTCTCAAGTCACAAAACAGACAATCGAGAGTGAAGAACTGAAACTTTGGGCTACAGTAAGGAGCTTTTTTAACAGCTCATATCTTGTGGTGACTGCCAGACCAAGACATTTTAGGACCATCTTCAGATAACTTCAACTGACATTTATTCGGTATAGTTGTTGTAATGACAGTTTTGCCGGACTCTGAACTGTTCACAGCAATTGTAAGTTTTTTTTACTGTAGCTTGAATGTTTAAAAATTTGATACATTCAGTCTAGGAGAATCAGAAGCAGACCTTGTGCAAAATGACCTTTGTGCTCTTTCTTGTATGAATGATTCTTTTGTCTCTGTTTCCTTTGATGGATAAAAGAGAATGTTCCAGATAACATCTAGTAGGCTGGCAGAGTCACAATTTTTCAGGCAAGACTCTGAGGAAAATATTATTCTGTCTACTTATAGTTCTAATTCAGTTTTTCTTTCATAAAGCAGTTTCTTTAAAATGTAGGTCAGTTTTGGGTGTAAGAAGCACATGCTTCATAGTTTAAAATCCTTGTCTAATTTTAGCCAAAGTAATGTTAAAATTACTGAGCCATTTAGACACTTTCTCCACAGGTGACTTAGTGCTTCTTTCAGTACTATGACAAGAAGAGTGCTGTCAGAAGTAGATTTTGAAGTAGGTAACTTTCTGTCTTCCATTTCTGACGTTTTATGCCATTTAGGGTTAGGTTCTTCTTCAGCTGTTTTAATTGATGAATGTTTTTCTTTGCAACTTGATAATCCATCTCCTCTCCAGTTTTGCTAGCCATGCTGGAGAAAACACAGACACTAGGTTTGATGAAATGTGTAGAATAATGGAAAAGCTAAAGTAGTTGTGAATCCACATAAAGAATAAGGATAACTGAAAAAGTATCAGCAGACTGTAAAATGTAGTTCCGTGTTTTTTGATTGAAGAAATCACTGAAAATGATGCAAATGAAAACAATGCAGACTCAAATCTAGGAAAAGGATGCCCTCACAATTCAGCCACCTTCTTGAAATGTCTGCATTGTTATGTCCTGATTTGACAGAAGTATGCTGGTTACTGGTTTGAGGTAAACAGTGGGCTCAGGAGCTCGGTGGTCTCAAGTAGTCTGCATGTGATGTCACAGCATGTACCTAGCTAGAGCTTCCAAGAAAAAATGCTGAGCCATAATTGGGAGGGAAGGTGGTCAAATGTAAAGTCATAAAAGAAGGTCCCCACACAGATCAGTTTAGATCTTTACTACAACTGAAAAATGCCTTTTTATTGTACCCAACAATTTCACTAAGACCTTTCAATAAGCTTTCTGATCATTGGTTCATTTACCTGTCATAGTATGATAAATGTTCCTTGTTACACTATCATCTGTACTCAACAGAGCTGCAAGAGCTGTATTACTTGCCTATTTTCCATATGTCCGGTCATAGGGTCAGTCATAGGAATTAAAAGGCAGTAAGTCATGAGACCATTTGTAACTTGCCTCTACCCACCATCATGATATACCTCCTAATTCTAGAAGGGCAAAGCAGGCCAAGGCAGTTACAAATTCGTCATCCACTATTTTCTGTGATCTCTAATGTTTTTACTCTAAGCTTCAGGAGTTAAAACAGTCATACACACAGTTCTTACCTTTAAATAGTCAAGACAATCGCTGTCTTATATGTTACTTAAAATATACATTGTCTTACCCCTGAACAGATGAGTTAGAAGTCGCAGTCATTGTCCCTGATACGTTTGATGTGAATTACACACATATATGTTCAAATACAAAAATATCAAAGTTTTCTTCCTCTTTATACTGAAGAAATAATTTGGTACTGACATCAGTGGCTGTTTCTTACCCCTACAATTCATGTGCATCCATTGAAGACCGAGTGTCTCCTTCTTCCTTTCCTGTGCCTCAGGTTGTTTAATGCTGTCCAATGTTTCAAGGCATTTCACTTCCAGCTGTAAAAGAAGTGACATTGGCGTTCTGAGATTTTTATACGCAAGTTTAGTCATACAGTTCAAGTTTTTCGATAATTGCCAAAAGCGGGAATTGTTTTAGCAAGTGCCGGTTGCCCGTTTACGGATTTCAGAGTGAAGTCAATATGCCGTTCAAAGTTCCAAAGTCATTTGTTGAATTATCATAGACAGTGTAGCCCTTGCCAGAATTTACGAAACGCAGCGTTGTCTTGCTATTGCATTGTGCTAGGAAACATAAGCACTATAAAGAGATCTGTGGATTATTGCCAGGTTAGTCTTTGGGAAGCGGTGTTGTTATAAAATGCCGTTGGATGCTCGGCAGGGGCGCTCAAGAAGCGCGACAGAGCTCCCAGCAGTTAAGCCTAAGCTGAAGAAGGCACTTGGTAGGATTCTCCTTTATCCAGCTCGGTGGAGCGCTGGCTCCACGGAACCTTTCTTTGTGAACTGTGGTGAGACTTGCATATTGCAAGATGTTCTTTAGAGGGAGGCAGGTCAGGCTGAGGTCTATGCGGGTTACTACTCTCCCTCCTGAGGTGAATTATCAGCTAAGAGTCCTATTCTGTTTCAAATGCTTCAGAGCTGAGCAGGCCAGTTCAGTTCAGCGCCCTGTCACCCCTAGTTCTTGTGGAACCTCTCCTTGTGCATATGCTTTTTCTCCCAGAGGCATTTCAGGTTCTTGATCAGGGTGAGGGGCCCCCTAGTTCTTCTGACCTAGGGTGGATCTGTAGCTAGGAAGTTTGAGCAGGCTTCAGGGCTTTTCCCAGTCCTATGCCCCAGGCACAGAATCGCCTGGGTGGAGCCTCTTCTGGAGTGTTTGTACAGGCTCCTCCTTTTTCTCCTGATGAGGATGATTTCTTTCCAAAACTCTTCATTCCAATGATTACAGAGTAAGTGGGAAGGTCAGGACTTCTCCTCTCTTTTAGAGCAGCTTCAGGAATTTTGTCTTCATGACATGAGGACTGTTAATACCTCCTTTTTTGGACTCCTCTGAAGATGTTCAAACGGCTTCCTTTGTTTGATTCTTTGCCTCCTGCTCCTGTTAAACCCGGCTAGAATTACAGAGACCTGAAACTCATAAGTTTCTTTTAAGAGTCCTAGGGCAGACCAATTGACTGTTAGCCAGGGGCCTAAAGGGCTATTGCTCATAAGTGTAAAGAAGTCGGTTCCTGTTTTCAAAGGCTTCAGGGGTAAGCGGAAGTTAGTGAAAGAAAGTTTATACTTCTTCCACTCTTCAGACAAAAGAAAGGCTTTGGTGCCAGAGAATGGGGTTAAAATTCTTTACTATCTCCTTTTGATTTTGAAGAGGGCTAATGATGCTCTGTTTCTTTTGTTGAGAAATGCCAAGTGCTCGTCCTTAGTACATGTTTCTGAACAGGTGGGTAGCATTAAAGGTAATGTGGTTAAATGCTGTACAGGCCTGCGTCTAGGGGTTCTGCCATTGGAGTCCAGTCTCCCTTTGGGTGAACAGTTTGTTGATCAGAATTAAAGGCGTGGGCTATTAACAAGAGTTTTAGATGCTTTCTTGCAATCTGGCGTGTTGTTTGGTTCTGTCTGTGAGGCAGTTTTAAAGAATCCTTAGACAAGGCTAAGTCTATTGAGACTGTTAAGATTAGGCAGTGTCAAGGCAGTTTTGTTAGTAGAAATGACCCTACTAAAATCAGGGTTTATCCTCCATTTGTCTGGGTGTCGTGGGGTAGATCTAGGCGATGGTAGGGGCAAGAGCTCAGGGCTCTTTAGGGCCTAGAACAGCAGAGGGTCCTGCACAGTCTTGAGGTGAGGTTAGGGCAGAGGCTTTTAAGGTTCTAGACCCAATGACCTACTTTTCAGTTGCCAGAGCCTTCACCGTCTGGCCTTTCGTAGCTCACAACCAGGTTAGCGCACAGCACCAGAAATAGGAGCCATGGCACGGTTCCTAGGAGGAAGGGGGGCACACCCAAGACTATTGGTTTTATTTTCCATACCTTGCCTCCTTGGAAAGGCATGCCAGGCGTTCCTCCTTTACAAAGAATAGACTTTCACAAGCAAGTTTCTCTAGAGGCCCAAATAGAGCCATACAGCATATCCTATGCCAAGCAAGTGGGCCTAGGATTTTATTCTTGCCTCCCTTCAAACGCAAAGAGCCGTTCCGCGTGGAGACCAATTTTGGATTCATCTATCCTCCAACACTTATCGGTTTCCCAAAGGACCAATGTTTGGCATGTTCCCATCAACACCTCTGCTGGGCGTCCATCATCTGTTGGTAACTTTGGAGGCAGCTTTTACTTCAGTTCTTGTTCCTATCCTGGATACCTTATTTATCCTCCTGGATTTTGTTGCTAGGTTCCTTCACAATCAGTTCTCTGGATCTATCTTTGAGAAGCTATCTACTCGCTCACAGTGTTCACGAAAGTTTGCCTTGTTCTTATCCTTTCTTCGAGCTGAAGTCCAGTGGTTCAGTGATAGCTTTGGACGACTGCCTGCTTTACAGATCTCCTACTATTTTCAGTGAAGAGCCAGATTCTCATATGTGATAGCAGTGCTAAGATGCCTGATCCCTTTCTGTGAGCGAAATGAATGAATGTCTGGGGTACCCTCCAAGGACATGTGCTTTCTGTCTAAAAGACTGAATACACATTTGTTCTGGGCCTTGCTTCCCAATACAACAAAGTCTATATGGGAAGCCCATCAGCTATCTCAAAAGTCTATCCTCTTGTCAACTGTGATCCTTCAAGCCTACTGGTTCATGGCATCCAGTATTCCAAGCCTTCCAATTTCACAATGCATATAGGAAGCCTTCCCAAAACTACAAAATGTATGGACCCCTACGGAAGCGACAATCCAATGTATGGATCTGGCACTGCCAGGATCATTCAAACAAAATTTTTTGTGGTGCATTCATGGATGTCACCTAAATGTCAAACTGACATGGACCTAAGACAGTCAGATTCTAACGACAGTCAGAAGCGACAAAGCTTGAGGAGCTCATCCTCATGGAAAGCTGGATTGCTCAATCAACTGCAAAGTGGATACAAACGGCCCAGGCCTGCAACATGAGAACATATCAAGCAGTTCAGAGCATGTGTTCTTTCAAGGAATTGCTTCTTCCAGGATCAAAAGTATTGAGGAACCAGGGCAGTGTTGCAGCTAACAGACATCAACAGAAGCAGAGGCATTCTTTTCCTCTATGCAGGCAAGCAAATTATTTGTGGGAGAGCAGAGCAAGTTTAGCTCAATGGATCGAACTCTCTAGCAACAGTCAACAAGAACTCACTTAGTTCTGCCATAGAACGGGCGAGCATATGATCCCCGCAGTGGAAGTGGATCCTAGATCATTTCAGAAATTGACAGTGTCGTAGGGGCTTCTCAGACATAGATGTGTTAAGCAAACCCACTAAACCATCCTTTGCCCCAGTTTGCACAAAAGGTTCATCCCACAGCAGAGTGGATTGGTTTTCCCCCACAGCTTTGGGTTTTCCACCTCTGCCAGCCCTTTCAAGCAGCAATCTCCACTCCCAACTTTACTTCCTCTGCCTCTCCTCCCACAAGCCAACTATGATTTTAATAGCTCGGATTAGCTCGATTTTTAATAGTACCCATTACTGAGAGTTCTCTCTGCTGAAGCCTACATGGCCTTTGCAGTGTGATTCCGCAGCTGTTGTTGCCTCTTCCTCAGCCTGTCCCTGTCAAGCTGCTGGATGCACCTTTGCTCAAGCTTATATTCCTCCTTGTGTCATACAATATTCTGTATTCCATTTTAGAGTTGGATGTTATTTTACAAGGTAAGGCCTGAGTTGAAGGAAATTGTAGAAAACAAATGGAACAGATTTTTATGCAGGTTTGCAGCAACAATTTTGATGTTTCTGGCTCTTCAAAAGAGAGTGCTCTTCAAATTTTTACTGAGTTACTAGATTTCAATTGTCTTTCTCTTCTAATAAAGTTTGTAATTTAGGCTCACTATGATTGCAATCCACCATAGTTTCTCATCGCTGTTCAAGCAATTTCTTAGAGGGCAAAGAATATAAGACCATTGGAAACTCTTCCTTTACCTGCAAAATTTCTCAATTTTGTGTTGGAGAAACTCTTTGGGAGCCTTTTTGAGCCTGCAGGAACTTCATTCTAGTATTTTTTGTCTTGGAACTACAAGGTTTTGAAGCCATTACCCGCTTCTTAGTTTTTCTGAATTACAGGACCACTTATCTTCATTTGACATAAGGCCCTTTTTCCCATTACTAAGGGTATCCCTTATGTACTAATAGCCTATTTTTTATACCAAATGTTTTGCCTGTGGCTAAGGTGGTTTCTATTCATTTTTTACTTTTTATGCAAATCCCAAAATAAATTTAACTTTTTTTTGCACACTTTAGATGTACCTTTGCACATTTCGCGTTACACAGGCAGTTGCGTTATTTGTTTCAGTGAGTACATTTTGGTTGTTTGAGTCTTTTGCTTTGTTATTCTCAGGGCAACCTCTGTCAAAGGTGGCTTTTTGTCAAAAACAAACTATTTTGCATCATGGCAGTTTATTCCCATTTCTATTTATTCCTCCCAGCTGGGGAGGGTCCTAGCTGGGATAGGGCCTCATTCCTTGGGCCACTGCCACTTCAACAGCTTTTGAGGGAGTTCAGCCAAGGGAGGCAGCTTTTTGGAGTTCGGAGTGCATACTTTCTCTAGGCAGCTTGCTCTAGGCCTTTACCACTCTAAATCAAGGGGTTATTTGCTGCTGTTACTTTGGCATTTGGCAGCTCCCAACCTGCTGTACTTAGCCATCCCATCCTCCTACTTACCTCTCTTCTGCAAGTGTAAGGACTGCAGCAATGACATTTGCAACATAGTGAGATGAAGTACCTACCATAAATGTGTACCTGAAGATTGTGTAGATTGGAATCATCCATTACTTTCCTTCCCTCTGTGGTTAGAGTCCCTCTGTAGGGTTAGGAGTGGTTGTGTATTATTGTTGTATATTTAATATATTGTGTATATAATTAGTGCAAGGTTGTGTGGGGGGTGGGTTTTTTGTTTTTTGTCTTTTGGTTTTACCTTTAGGGTCTTCTGACATCTGGGCAAAGAAAAGACTGAGGATATGGCGATCAGTCATGGCCATTGTACCCTGGCGTCCTGATGTGTCAGTCAAATGCGCCCGGACCCCAGCCTTATACTGATTGATATTCGGACCGACCGAGGGACAGCGGACTACCCAAGGACTGTAGCTGCAAGCAGCAATGTGGATCTTCGACATTTATGGTAGGTACAAAACTGTAGTTTCTGCAGTTCAGTCTGCATTTAGAGACCATCTGAGGATATTATTAAGTTGCATTTTTTCTGCATTTTACACACTTAAGAGATTCACTGGACTGAACTTAAGCTGTTCACAAGATGGCTATCTCAACCATGGTCAAACCAGCATGTTTAGAGTCCATTTGTTTTTATATTCTTTGATCACTTGAGCCACTGACATGTTACTGTAGATTTTATAATCATTCCATTTCCTGACTATTCTACACAAAAAGGTATTTTCTTTTTAATGAATGTAATTGTCTGTCTTTGCTAGGGTATACACACAATTTGGAGGACAAACTGCTTTGCAAGCTGCAAGATTGCTGAAAGAGGTCAAGATTACAGCATCCACACCATTGTCAGCAGAAAATATGTCTAGGTATAGACTTTCAGTCAACAGTACTCCTCCATGTTAGTATATCAGGGAAGAGGACTACAGGCTCTGGAGTTGCACTGCTATTCTGAATAGTAATGAACATATAATAATCAGCTGGATGCTTAGGAGCACAGGGAAGATGAATACTCCTGGCTTGGATTTTGACTTGCACCAGACATAATCATATAGCCTCTAGACTGTGCATGTGACAAACAGAGGTATAAGCACAGGGGATTTAACCATCTCATTAACAGTCCAGTACCTTACCATGCTAGCTTACCAACAGTAACCATCTTATTTAAAAGAAGCAGTTAAATGTTTCATTTGGCTCAATACATTACATATTTTTGCTGTATCTTTACAGCTGAAGTTGAGATCAGTGCATTTAGACATATTCACACGTGCGCACGCTCACACACACACACACACACACACACACACACACACACACACACACATACATACATACACATACTACTTTCCAGGAGATGCTGATAATACCCTTCGGTGCCAAAACCCTCTCCTGTTTTTACAGTGACAAGCTGCCCCAGCTAGAACAGTCTATCACTCCCAGGTTGCAAAGTACTTTACAGCCTAAAAATTATATCCTCTGGTAGCTGTAGATGAAAAATTTCTTGCAGAAAGTAAAATTCCAGCAGCATAAGTTCACCGGCTTCATATAATTACCCTTAAATATGATAACAATCAACCTGCTACAGGTTGTATGAAAGAATAATACATTTCTTTATTTAAAGTTTACTTTAATATTATTTTTCCTACATACACATTTCACTTGTGACTCTTATTCCAAAACCCTCCCCAAATGACCTCACTGCTTCTATACATACACTTCTGTTTCTTGTTTACTTCTTCCTTATCTCTATTTAATTTTTAGCTCTATTCCCAACTGTCTTTCTCCCTCCCATACTGCTTTGCACTATATCCATTCATAATGACAACACTCCCCAATAATGTAAAGCAATCCAATAAATCCACTCGACCTACAAGGCAGATATAATAAAACTTTAATTAGTATATGGTAAGCACTTTCATGCCCCACTGAGCACTTCTTCAGACCACATAAATATATTAAAACAACATCATTATATACATTGCTCTGTTTCAAAAACACCTATCACATAAAAGCATCAGTAAAAATCACTTAAACAATCTCCGCCTCTTAAAAAAGGTTTTAAAGGGACTGGACCATTTAGCCCTGGTGGTGCATCACCGTGTAACCTAATAATCCAATTAGTCTCCCTTTGTTCAAGGATATTATTAGAGTCTCCTAATCTCATATTAGTTGTTATCTGTTCTAACTCCCCAATAGTACCTATTTATTCCACATTGTATCTTTTCTTTTCTCAAATAAACCCTTATTTCTTCTTATTTTGACTACATCATTATACTTTAGCCTGTCATACCCCTTTATTCCTTACATTCCAGAGGAGATACCAGGACAACCTATCTCTTTTCTTTTATAGAAAATAATTCTCTCCTTACCTATCCTCTTCCAGCTTTCAGAATCCACCATCACTAAATCTCCTACTGTCCTGCAACAACGTGTTTTTTTCTTCAGTGCGACTTCCCCTATAGCTGATACCTATAACATACAGATTCCTGTAGGTAATTATGCTACTCTTCAGCGCGTCCTCTATTCCTCTCCCCTACTGGCCATCTTTCCTCCTACCATGACCCGATTATATCTCTCAACACCTGTCCAGCTCTGTCCCAACCATCTAGCCACTATCTACTTCCTCTTTATACTCTCCACACGTTGTACCAAACCTTTTAATATTGTCCCTCACCTTTATTCCAAATATAAGCTGATTAATTGCATTTCAACTCAAACCAAAACAAAATTATGTGCAAGAATCCCCTCCAAAAACAAGTATGCATAATTCCCCAATATACTAAAATCCTTATAGGAGGAGATGTGCACCCTAACTGAAGCCCCACCTAGCACAATGAACAAAACAGTAATTCTCTCCCACACTCTTCTGTAACCCACTAGCAGCCCCCAACCCTAGTGATCTTATTTTTGAGGTAATAAATGTGAGAAGTATAAGAAATAAAATTGTTGAACCACACGCCTGGATTACCCAACATAAGCCTGAAGTTCTTGAGGTAACTGAAACTTGGTTTAAAACCAGCATAAATGACTTGAAGTTGTACAGCCTGGCTATAATATCATCCGTAATGACCATATAAACAGGAAAGGTGGTAGTATTGCTTTAATATTTCCCAACACCTACCACATTCCCCCTTACAGCAAACAAGCACCAAAATTCAGTTCAGCAGAGCATCTTACTGCTTTCCTCAAAATAACCAGTTATAAACAAATATGTATTACTGTCCTTTACATCCCTCCTGCTAACAGTACAGCTATACTAGAAGGTATCCTGCACTGGATATCTATAGCATTTCCACAAGAAAAAATACTACTAGGTGATATGACTATCATTTGGTTGGACGTAAACTCTTAACTCCCCTACATCTACCATGAACTGATATGGTTTCACACAACTAATTAATAACCTCACACATTACAGCAAGACATCAAATTCTCTGTTAGACTGGATCCTAGTATCAGACTCTAGTAAGTACTTCACCACAGGTACAATGTCAGACTCTCTTAGTGATCATCTGTACATCCAGACATCTCACACATCCAATTAAATAGCATATCTGTAAAACAACACACAACTTTTCCAAGTTTAGCTCAGAAATGTTTATTACTATACTATCATCTGTTAACTGGAACTTCCTAAAAATCCTCCCATTAGATGATACTGTAATTGAATTCAGTGCAACTTTTCTAAATATCCTTGCACCTCCTAGAATTAAGAGACTGAAAACAAATAATGCAATTTGGCTATCTACAAGAGTAGAATGAAATGTAGGATAGAAAAAAGCATGGAAAGAATGGCAAAGATGTAAAACTCCTCAATATCTTGAAAACTTCAGAATGATTCGCAATCATACTAAACAGCAAATAAATGAACAAATAAATGAAGGCAAAAACTATTCTTTAATATCTAATGCTAAACATAGCTGTAAAAAATTTGAACATCCATTAAAGAAATCTTACATCCCAGCCAAAAGTTCAACCCTACCCCTCTCCCGATAACTTACTACTCGAAACTGCAATATAATTCAGCTCTTAATTTTATAGATAGTATAACATTTCTAACCAAGGATTCCTCAACATATAATTCCAACCGTGCCCACCAGCCACATATCACCACATCCACTTTCACCTTCCAACCTATACGTATATAAAACTACTCTTAAACAAACTTAAACTCTGCTCTTCTTCAGCTAATTACCTTACAAGTGAGTACCTAAAAATAACAGCCAATAGCATTGCTTATTCTGTCTCAGTCCTTATAATGGGTCAATCCAGGAGTCCCACATTCCCTCTCTCTTTAAAAAGTCACACATTATCCCTGTACACAAAGGAGGAAATTCAACAGACATTAATAACTTTAGATATGCAGCAATCTTATCTCCCCCTGCCAAAGTACTTAAAAAATGTGTTCGGAAATAATTGCTGCACTATCTCTTGCAGGAAGAACTCCTACCCCCGAGACAACATGGCTTCCATCCTTCACATAGTACTAGCACTGCCCTTCAAACCTAAATAGATACTGTCAATAAAGCTAGAGATAATGGTAAACTAGTCTCTTCCTTATTTCTAGACTATTCTTAAGCCTTTAACACAGTTTGTCACAGCAAACTTCTACTTCAGATATCCTCACTAGGTCTCTCTCAGCCCACCTTTCTGTGGTTCAAAAGCTATCCATCCAATAGGTAACAGTAAAATGTCACTCCATGCTCTCTCCTCAAGTCACAGATACCACCGGTGTACCACAAGGCTCTATCCTTGGTCCCCTCTCCTCTTTAACATTTTCACCAGCACCCTCTATACATCCGCACAACACACCACCCTAATACAATATACAGATGATTCCACTCTCATTTGCACATCTGACAGCATGGTGCACCTCAAAAGAATTACTCAGGAAGCTGTAAAAGTCACTTAAACATGGCTTTGTAACTCGCAACTCATGCACAACCCAAAAAAAGACCAAACTACTGCTCTCATTTGCACATCTGACAGCATGGTGCACCTCAAAAGAATTACTCAGGAAGCTGTAAAAGTCACTTAAACATGGCTTTGTAACTCGCAACTCATGCACAACCCAAAAAAGACCAAACTACTGCTTTTCCCCTCAAACCTTCTCTCATGAAAAAACAAAACTTAAAGTTCTCTCTCTTTATAATACAACCATTGAAATCACTTCTCATAGCAAACTACTAGGGGTGATAGTGGATGATAATCTTTCATTCGACCTGTGTATTCAAAATTGCGTAAGAAAAACTCATCAGAAACTAGGAATGCTTTACAGAGTCAAAAACTTTCTCACTGATGCAGCTAAAACTACACTTGCCACTACTTATCTCCTGCCCACTCTTCTGTATGGCACTCCCATCCTTACTAACCTCCAGGCTTCACAAAAATTAAAACTTGAACAATGTTATAACAAAGTTGCTAAATTTGGAGCACAAACCCCTTTTAGAACCCACCATTGAATAGCACTCAAAAGCCTAAATTGGTTAGAAGTGCCACATCAACTAACATACACAGCTTCTTACCACCTATAAAATTATCCATCATCCATCTGCCTGTCTAGCACTAAAAAACATTCTACACTCCTATGTTCTCAGTCAGTCATTGCTATCGAGTGACCAAAAACTCCTGTCTGTCTACAAACCTAACAAATTTGTTGGGCATTGTTTGAACCTGTACAACATTGCTAAGGCCTGGAACTCCTTACCTGTATCCATCAGGTCTGTACTCTTCCTCTCATCTTTCAAAATCAGTCTGAAAGATTTCCTAGCTAAAATCTGGTTCTATTCTTGCTCAAAACCAGGATAAACTATATCCCCAAATGTGAGAACGTACCTTTTCTTTCTTTATACTTCCTTATTCTCCCTTCTTCACTTACTTCCTTACTGCTATCAAATTCTCTTCCCTGACTTTCTTTCTAAATATACCATAAGCTGGTTGTCCCCTCACTTCATATTGCAATTCCTATTTCTATTAGACTAACTTAAACTAAATATTACCCTGTTGTTGTGTCTTTTGGCTTTTCCCGGTTAGGGATCGCCACAGCGGAACTCCGGTCCGCTAATGATTGGCAGTATATTTTTATGTGCCGAGTTGCCGGCCCTGACGCGCAACCTTCAACGAAGGTACGCCCATTCACGCATGTCTCCACACAGAAGACGCTCTAGCTGAAATATTACCCTGTATAGGTTCTTAACCAATGTTTTTATAGTATGTCTAATTTGTTATAATTATTTAAACTGCATATGTTCAAGATTGCAAAATTATTGTTCTTAAAATGTTTTGTAATAATTTGAAGCTTTTCTCCCTGGACCTTTCCTGAAAATGGGCTTCTACCCACTCAGACTTTCCCCATAATCAAATGTCAGTAAATGAATAAAATAGTTATACAGTGCATTTGGGGGGAGTTAAGATATTTTATTGCATAACAGCTAGTGATTGGTGCTACTACCTCTAACTGCAGAAAATTGTAATCTATTTCTGACTTTTATGCCCATTCAGCAGTTAGAAAAGATGAACAGGCATAAATTGAGAGCCCACTTACACTGAAAAGTAGGATACCTCACTTCCTATATAGAGTTCATATAAAATTCTCTGCTCCCAGGCTTGATAAAAGTCAGCCAGATACTACAAAAAGTAAATACTGACTCCATTGAACAATTGCACTCTAAACTTAAGAACTGCATTTACTAAGTTCCAGAGCAGTCTTGGAATTCATCAGCACTGAAAAGTATTTAGTGAGTACATTTACATCAGACATATTCTTCCCTTTGCAATAGCTGATGACATCTTAACCTCTTTATTTCCTGCTTGTTTGCAATTTTAAATTTAAATAGCTTCCCCAAAGCAGAATTGCTTAGACAAGCAGAAAGTTCTAACCCAAAATAAGGACATTGTGTGTGTGTGTGTGTGTGTGTGTGTGTGTGTGTGTGTGTGTGTGTGTGTGTGCGCATGTGTTCCTGAAACATGTACAGCTCCACATAGTTCACAGATTTACACCATCTTTACAGAAGGAACAAAAATGTATATATTATTATGTAGTTTCCCACATTTTATATATGTGCTTCATCTTCAGTGAAAAAAAACATATGTTGACCATTTTATAGCTTTGTTTCCATTTTACATCCTTTCTGCATCTTCCATAAAAGCTTTTTTATACAGCTTCTTTACACCAACACCAGAAAAATTTACTTTACCTAAAAAAACACTGAGGTTTTAAAGTGTACTGCTGGAGGGATGGGGAAGTGCATGTTTAACAGGGTTTTTGACAGTAGAAAAAAGGGCTAATGAAGGAGGCAGCTGAGTTTAGGAAACTACAAGAATATGAAGGGTTTAAAGGACCAAAGAATTTCACCCATTATTACCTGTATATGTTCATATCACAGCCCTGATAGCAGTTTCTTAAGAGATGCTACAGGGTCATAGCAGAGAGTGAGATTTAAAAATAGCAGTGGTTAAAGAAAACAGAAATACGCCGCAGTGCCTCTTAAATGAATAAAGCATGTAGTGAAGAGCCTGTGTGATAAACTTTTTTATCTGAGTTCAAGCTGTTTGACCTCAAACTCAGCACTCATGGTGGTGCTACTCATAAAGCTGCCTGTAGGTGAACAGCACTTTGCAGAGATGAAAGCTTTATCAGGTCTCTGCTGCACATCCTTTATTTATTACTGCACTTACAAAATGGCACAGAGCTCACAGTGAGCGTGTTGAAGGTTTTATAAATAGTAGCACGAGGAACACAGTTAATTTAACAAAGCATCATATCCACCATTCTATCAAAAGAACTATTAAGCCTTTAAAATACATTTCTTTTCTTACATTCTTTTTCTTAGATAAGGCAGAAATGATGCAACTGATAATTCAGCTTGTAGTAGAACAGTTTTGTCTACAAGGCAGGAAAATATGGCAGTAAACAACAGTATAGTTGTAAAACTGGGACATACTAGAGCTTAACAGTGGTCATTACTCCTTCGTTTGGAGGTAGCTTTTCACATTTTAAGCCATGCACGGAGTGATCTCCTCAAACATTTTAGGAAACCTCTTCATCTTTACTGGGGTGTCTACTACTATACTTTTGCAGTTGTGCCAGCATTCTGTGTAGGGCTGCTTTGTGTTGCTGATTTCAGCAGTGACCACGTCCTTAAACTGTAGACACTTTTTTGACTGACTACAAAGTCAGTGCATACAGTAGTAGCTCAGTGCAGTAGAATAGGTATAATATTTAACGTTGACTTGTTTCATATAAAAAAAAATATGAAAGCTTTTTTAATGACGCTTTTCAGAAAATGCTACTGTAATGAAACTAGGAGGCAGAACAAAACTTTTCACCATGCTGAGTTGTTGATAAAAGGTTAAGGCTTATAAATAAGTAGGGAGTTTAGCAATTGTTTGTTGTTATTATTGCAGTTTTTAACCGGGTGAGTGAAATTGGCTACTGCTCCTTTTTGGGGTTGACAAGGGTAATTATGATAGTATAGTAGTAGATGCAGTATCGTACATTTGTGCAGTACAAGCTTAGTATGCCACAACTAAAATGGGTATAACAAGCAACTATGTCATTTATAGCTCCTATGACCAATGTAGCATTCATTCGATAATGTAGTTATCTATAAAATAACTGGTACAAAGGAGGGACAGAAAATTTTATCCAGCATTATGACAGGAAGTACAAATGGTTTCTTTTTGTAGACGTTCATTCAGGGATATTTTAAGTTGTCCAATGTTTGATTGTTTTTTAATTCACTGGAGAGGTAGTTCAGTATTGCTGGTCCCAGTCTATAGAGAAAGCTCTTTAATATATTGTAGTTTTGAATGTTGCTTGAGCCAGGGAAGGCAAAGTAATTTTGGTTATTTCTTAGTGTGGAAGTTTTTTCCCTAGTAAAAAGGATTCTTTTTAGAGGGGACAGTAGCTGAGACTGTTTTAAATAACAAGGTTGCTTGAAGCAGTGCGGCCCATTGTGTAATGGGCACTTGGTATTTTTAGTAAATCACAGTGATGCATACATTCTTTCATTTGCTCTGAGGACAAAATGGATTATTTTGTTTTTTGCTTTCTGTAGTTTTTGTGTATTGTGGGCAGAATGTAGGCATAATAGGGGTAGGATTTATTTATCATTTTTTTAATATATTTTTTATCCTCAGTTGTTGCAGAAATAACCCTAGGACTATAAAACAGCAGGATATTGGGGGCGGATTACTTGTACCGTTAGCAGTGTAAATTGCATAGTAGACTGGCTTTGATCAAGTTTTGTTATCTTCATTCTATATCAGTCCGTCTGACCTTAAAACAGATTGCACAATCAGAAGCTGATTGGGTTTTTTATAGGTGGCTTTCACATAAAATTGGATAGGTGACACATATACTGGGTTCTTGACTTTGGGGTTTCCTAGTTCAGGTCTCTATGATCCCACAACTACCCTGCGTGGCCTTTCATTACCTCTCTTCCATTGTTATGTTTTGCTAAATCACTCATATTTAGTTGACCTTCTTTTCTTCTGTTCTTCCTTGCACAGTTGTCACCTTCAGACTTTATCCAAAGTACATATACACATTCACTGCAGTTTACCTAGCTCTGCTAGCGCACTTCTATTCCATACTGTGTAACACTATTGTAGCCATTTCTGTTTACCTTCTCTTTTTACGTGACCACTCTCCAAAGTGTTCCTTCCTGTCTGTTTGCACCCCTAATTCATTTCCAGTTTTCTAACTCACTCATCCAGCTTTTTCAGCATATCTGTCTGTTTATTTTTGATAGCATTGTCTTGCACCTAGCTGTCCTGCTGTTATCATCAGCACTGTTATTACTAGTTGTATTTTCTTGTTCAGGCCAGTTGTGGCATCCTAATTACTATTACAACTCACTGATATTCTTTTCCTGTGCTACATTTATCTCACATCAGGGAGACAAACTGTCCCCTTTGCTTGTTTACAAACTTTGGACACTGATGTCCTGTCCTGATTAGGATCTTTCCATTTATTCAGTCAACAGATGCTTAAAAGATATATGAAAAACTGCTTGTCAAATCCCTTCCTAAACAGAGTCAGCCATAAAATGCTTTCCACTTCTGCTGTATCTCCATCGTTCCTGCACTTGGAAAAATACTTGAAAAAGTAATCTACTACCAACTGCAGATGTGTCTCCATTGCCTAGTGGTAATAAGTATGTGAATTTGAAATTGTTGAGCCCACACTATTCTTTCTAGGACGGATTTGGCATAATGGTTAAGGCTTTTGCCTCATAGTCAGAAGGTACAGGGTTTGAGTCTGACTTCCAGTTATTGGCTAGGCCTAAAATGTCCCTTCAGGGAAGTTAGCCTAATATTCACCTATGAACCTATGAACCTGTGAACTGTCCACTTACATCCAACAATACCGCTTCCTGTCTCTTAAACAGCATAGATTCTGGGCTGGCCACAATACAGTGACAGCACTGCAGTCACTTACAGATGAGATCCTTCTCAGTATGGATACAGAAAACATTTTAGGAGATTTCGTTGACCTTACCAAAGCTTTTGAACTTATTGACCACTTCCTGCTGCTTAACTCCCTCCAAGAAATCAGGGTCTGTCCCAACACTGTCACCTAGTTCCAACATTTCTTAACAAATAGGTATTTCAGAGTCAAAATATGCTCATCCCTATCACCTTCAGCACCCCTTACCACAGGAGTGCCTCAGGGATATGTACTTCTGCACTGTTTTTAATCTTTAATAGCAAACTACCCTCTGACCTTCCTTACCTTCCTATCATTATTTATGCAGATGACATGGTTATCCTTTCATCTAGTCCCTCACATTTAACTATTCAAACCCAGCTTCAGTCTGACCCGCTACTCCCTTCATTCTTGGCTAAACAACCGTAAGCTGCTCCTAAACCCCACCAAAACAACAAGTATGATATTTGGAACCTCGCAAAAGCTGAAACTGTTAAAAGTCTCAATGGCTCATAATAGAAACAACCACATTCTTTTAAATACTCAGTTTTATGGTTAGACAAGTTACTTAACTTCCAAATTCATATTAAAACACAAGGAAAATTATAAGTTATCTTCTATTATTTTTCTGGAAAATATCTCCTTTCTCTCTAGACCATGTAGTTGCAGTAGGCAAAAGAGTTTTCTTTGTATAACTTGAATATGGGCTTCCCATCACAGCCACAGCCTCTAAAAAATTCATGCACTTAACAGAACATTGAAAACAAAGTTTACCATTTAATTTCCATTTCCTCCTCTCAGGAACACACCACTGCACTACCCTCTCCAAAGACAAATGCCTACCAGTCTCCTACAGAATGGAAACACTACTAGGGTGTCTTCTTTTCAAACTTCTTCAACCAGGTGCCTTTCCAACTCTTCCAGCCAAATTCCTTAACAAATCCACCTCCTACAACCTCTCCCAATTAACTCCCCTACTCTGGATACCTCGAACCAAATGCACTGTGCTGACCATTCCTTCTCCTTTCTTGCACCCAGACTCTGGCAGTCCCTCCCCCGCACCTGAAAGAAGTCTCCTCTTTCCTCACTTTAGGAGCACAACTCAAAAGACACCTTCAACATAAATCTGACTGCAAGTACTTTTACACTGGACACATGCCCTAATTCCATGTTCACCTGCATCACTTCTACTTTGACCCTCTCTTCTCACCTGCTACTTCCCTCTCATATTTACTACTAAAATTAATTCACATTTGTTTTTAGACTCTTTTAATAATATTTACAGTTTCAGTTGTCAGTGGGATTTTCTACATTATGTAATTACCCTATGTTTGTGAATTTGTTCTGTTTTATTTATTTATTTTTTGTGTGTGTGATTTTTTTAAGTCAGGCTGTGCCTGCATATGGTCTGTTGTCATCAGAGTACTATTGCAGAAAATAAATAAAGAATAGACAGCATCCCCTACCTCAGTCATTTTCCTTGCACTGTACCAAGCTTCTCTTTGCAGACTTTGTGAGAGACTACTTGTGTTTAAGACTGAAGGGAAGATTTTAGGCTTAAACTAGCCAAGCATTTGAAGTAGCCATAGGCACCAAAGCTAATCTATCAGACTGTCATTTGTTTTGATGGTACTGCCATGGATGATCTCATGATGCCCCTAACTGCATCTGGTGCCAAAAGTGTAAGAACATAATTTCAAGTTTTAACTCTTTAAAGCTCAAAGTCTTCCCTGTTGCCTGCCAGTTTTGAAGAACAGAATCAGAAGATGGGCAGAGAGAAGAGCACCACTTGAATAGGGAGATAGGTAGTCAGTAGGCATGCAAATGAGGGAACATAATTCAGTCTCCCAATTGCCCTAGAGTACTGTGTGATTAAGTGACTTGCTCAGAGTCACATAACAGACAAGTGAAGGCTGAGACAGTCAATTCCTGGTCTACAGAAAGCAGCTTGGAAACACCTCACAGCATTAATCTTTGTGCTAACTGACAGATAATGCATGGAGACACTAGCTTGAAAGTACTTAGCATAAATCATAAAGCCACAATTTAAAGGATTAAGACTCAAGGTGTAGGGTTATACTTAAACCAGCAAGTAGAAGTACTTAACAATCACGCAGTAGTGAGTACTTGAGAAGGATGAGACCAAGAAAATCTACTCTTATCACAAGTGGTTAGGTGAGACAAAAAACTGTGTGTGAATAGAACCGGATCATGGTCAAGTAAGGCCTTTAGCAAGGTAATTGGCCCCCACCAATCCCACTGCCCCGTTATTTGGCCTTTTCTCCACATTTACCATAAACACTGTTCAAACCTGTCAGTGTGCATACTGTTTTCTTTTGTACTTCTACAATGATTAGAGACATGGCCGGCCTTAGGCATAGGCAAACTAGGCGGCCGCCTAGGGCGCTGCTCTACTAGGGGTGCTTTTCCAGTATTTATTTGGTGTAGGTAATAAGGATGGGGGCACAGATGGTGGTGTGGTGGAAGCCCGTGGAGCTCTTTTGCCTGGGGCACCAGTTGACCTAAGGCCACTCCTGATTAGAGATATTTAAAACATTTATTTCAAATTTTACGCAATTTTGCACAAACACTGATAGCCATTTGCTAAGCAAAACAATACCGATAGCTATTTACTAAACAAAACAATACAGTCTCACAGTGAAAACTGACTTAGCATGAACAGTAAACTTCTCTGTCCTTGAAATTCACATTCATTGAAACAGCATTGAAACTTACATTCAAAGAAAATGCATCTAGCCAGTGGCAGATTAAGTTCTCCCTTAATCTGTTTTCAAACCATAGGCCCCTTGCACATATTTTTTGGACTATGCATACATGCAAGTGTTCTGTGATGCACAATCCTGTATTAAATTATATTTGTTGTATTGTACAGCATCACTTGTTAGATTGTGTTCTAAACTTATAGGTTTGAACATTTTTCGAGCACTCACTGAAACAAAACATATGAATCAGTAAGGATAGAACTAACCACTACAGAACATTTCAACCACAAAAGGCCACTCAAACTTCTGTCATTACAGTCCACCAATATCAGTCAGTATACACAATCTCGGCATAAGTAAAAGTCATCTGATTAATTTCACATTAAAGAGATATATAATTAAACGGTTGCTGCTGGCAAACAACTTTACATTTCAGTGTTTCATGTACAAATTCTGTGTCTGCTTTCCTAGAAGAATAAGCTGCCCGTGTTACAGTTAGAAAATGGTAAGCTGGTAATATTGCAGCAGGGAATGGCTGTCAAATTAGCAACAGGTTCATAGTTACCAGGTGTCTCATCTGAGGGAGGACACACTCAGGAGTGCACATCCCCATCCCCCTTAAAGGAGACACTGCAATGTCAGCACTCTGTGTATATAGGTTGGGAGTAGAACCCACAGCCTTCTGCACCAAAGGCAATTATGCTACCTGCTATGCTACTACCACTGCTAAAAATTTATAGGACAAACACCAATGATGGCCATTTGCTAAACAAAATCGTTACACATTGAAAACAGACTTAGTATGAGCAACAGTAAACTTCTCTTCCCTCAAAACTCAACATTCCAAGTCAACAGTCTAAAAATGCTCAGAAAGTCAACATTCCTTGAAAATGCACAGAAGCTCAACAGTCTGAAAATACACAGAAGTTCAACAGTCTTAGAAAATGCACAGAAACTCAATATTGTTTGTAAATTAACAGAAACTCAACATTCTTTGAAAATGCACTAAAATTCAACATTTCTTGCTGATGACAGTTTGGTGGTTGTTATAGAGGATTCCAGCTCTAGGGTCCTATATTGAAGGTACAGGATTTGAGCCTGAAACAGTTAACCAACCTGCCATTCCTAAATGTGGAATTTTAGACACACGCACACACACAAAATCTCCCACCACGACATTGTGTTCATCCGGAAAGGAATGGCAACAGCATCCATGCTTGTTTCTTAAAAATTGCAAGTTCCATTTCAATTTAAATGTACATGCGTTGTATTAAATGTACAGGCATTGTATTAAAGGTGCACGTACAGACTCTACTAAGAATGCACGCTGTGTGCATTGTTAAAAAAAATGTAACGCAAAAAGAGTGCATGCTTAAAGAAGAAATCTAAGTTTTTCTGGCAGCTCCCCAGCCAGTGGGCCTCCCTCCCAGGCTAGTGGGTCCCCACCCAAGCCAGTTGGCTCTATGCGACTATGTGCTGGATCTGTCACTGAGTATGAGATGCTAGTGGTTCACAAAATTACTGGGCACTCAGTAGCTTAGCACAAGCAGTTTTTGTTCATTACTCCCCTATGGCTAATCCCTAATTCACAGTGGTTATCAGATGAGAGTACATATTCATTTATTTGTATCTACTGCAGTTTGAACACGTGAGGCATAATGCTGGTACTTCGTGTGTAGTTACAGTCAGTGTTTAAGTGTTTACTACCTCTCTGTTGTGATACAGTAAACGTATTTATGCTGGTGTTCATTGAACACTTCACCAAGTGTCATAACCTCTCCTAAATTCAAAGCTTTGTTCAATTTTTGTTTTTATGTGGGGGGGGGGGGGGGTCAATGGCTGACTGAGTAAGGAGTTGCTGAGCTAAGCTGCAGTGAAGTTTAATGCGGAATCTGTGCAACATAATTAATTACTCATGATGGAATAGACTAGTCTGTCTCAGTAGAAGGGAGCTGCTTTAGTAGAATCATCAGAAGTCAGTGGCTCCAGTCAGCAAGCTTGTGAATTCTTGCTCCAAGATGCAAGTTCATTAACAAAATTCAAAGTGCAGTAGAAGTAGCTGTTATAGAAAGTGCTGCTGCTGAGAGTGAATGCCTGAAAATGGGAAGCAGAAATGACCACAGTAGAAATTTAAGAAGAAGAGGACTGACATGTTAGGAGGATTAGTATGGTGAAAGACATAACTAACATTCTAATGTAGCCAGATCTGTTGGTGTAAAATGATAAAGTCCTGACAAAGACGTAGGTGAACCAAGTTCAGTTATCAGCTCAGTAAGCTGTTATAGCAGGCAGGGGAAGGTAGAAAATTATATAATTAGGGTGGTTTGTCTCTTCAGGGATAATGATGTGAGAGTATGTATCTGCGGAAAATGACTACATGGTTGAATCCTTGGTGGAGACCGGAAACCATATGAAAGTATTAGCTTCCAGGGGTCAGAGCACACTTTAGGGGTTGCATAATTTTTGCAAAAAAAAAAAATAACATGTCTTGATAACACAGATTACGCCTCAGACAGTAGTGTGTGTTACGGGGCATGTACCATGGTTTTAGAGTGCATAAGGGCCCCCCAATGTCCGGCTAAATGATGGCCCTTTTGGTCACTTCTTACCTCTAGTGAATGGGGAACAAATGGTCCAGTTGTCTGAATAAGGTGCTGATGGACTTCAGGGAGCAGGTAGAGGTGTTTGGAGGGTAAACAGATGCAGTCTGGAATTAGTGAGCATTGTGGCATGCAAACTTATTAGCTGAAGAGGATGAAGTATGCATGTAGTATAGTGATTGTAAGTGTTTCCTTTGGGGAGTATCATTCTCCAGTGCAAGGGCAGAACAGTGTACTTTCCCATATAATATAACAATGCCATTGCTTACTGTACCTTGGCAAAAGTTGCACAGAGATCATGAAGAAATATAGAATTATAGAACTTGCTGGTGATAGCTGGGCCATAACAAACTGGTACATGATCAAAGGTGTGAGCTCTGATGAAATAAGTTGGAGTAAGGCATTCTGGGAGGAGTTTCAGTTATTAGAGGTAGTTTGTTTGACTGAGGTTGGGTGGACACTTATGGACTGCTGGTACTTTTCTATTAATGGGACAGCAGTCGTCGCCAAATATAATGAATAACCTGCTTGCAGCACTTTGTCCTAAATAAACACGTAACAGTGAAACTTACGTTGTCTGCATCCTATTGCTCACTGAGGCCACTTCTTTTCCTAGCTTGCTTTTGAACAGCCTAAAAAACTATGTAGGCACAATCATTCTGAATTGGATGGCGTTGGGTTTCTCCGAAGGGCATCATGTTTCATTTAAAAAAATGCCAAAATGCACACAAAGGGTATAAGTTAACTGTAAATGAGGTTGAGTTTGTTCCAGTGTTGATGCGTTCATGTGGGTGTGATACTACTAACTTAATCTTGTCTTTAAGTAAGCATTAATGGCAAAGAAGGCATAATAAAACAATGGTTGCATTGATGTGCTTGAGTGTGTGGCTGACAGGAAGAATGAAGTCGGGATACCCAGAGATAGGATTGTTGCTATGTACCAGTCAAATAAGTTGTGGTCGCATTCTTTAACTTCAATCACAGTGATACTAAAGCAGTCATACAAGGAGTTAATCTTATTTATTGACACTAAGTCGAAAAAACTCTCCAGTACTATAAAGAGAAAACAGTGCTGAGATGAGAGATTATTTAGATAGCCTACCAGGAGGCGGCTTCAGGGCAAAACCAGAACTTGCTGGAGGAACTGCATCTATTAACTGACCTGAGATTGCTAGAGGACTGGAGGACCTGGCATTTGTGACTTAGCAAAAGGGAGTTTTTGTGTGCGTGTGTGTGTGTGTGTGTGTGTGTGTGTGTGTGTAGAGATGTGTATATGACAATATTCCCTAACATCCATGTGCAGAAGCATCGATATGTAATATATCAATTTCTGCAATCAGACATAATTAATGTTAAAACAAAAGATCGAAACTACAACGATCGCAAAATGAAAACAAAGGCAAGGTTAGGGTTAGCACACATAAATAAGGATGGACAGTGGGCTCTCCCACTAACCCCTGACCACCTTATTCATGTGTGCTAACCCTAATCCTGCTGCTACTGCTAACTCCAGCCCTACACATTACCTTATAAGTAACTATTTGCCGTACAGTACCACTACACAACATACACACAAAAGCTAAATCTATCCTTCCCCCTGCCCCTTATTCTAATCCTAACCCACAAAGGCCCATATACACACCCTCGCATCCCTTAACAAAGATATAGACAACACCAAAGCTATCCTCTTCCCCAGGCCTTACTCTAACCCCAGTCCCCACACATAACGCTCTGAATGAATCTGGATTGGGACAAATCGCAATATAATCGGGGACAAATCCAGAAATAATCAGGGGCAATCAGTGACACATTCAGAATATTAGTACTATTAACGTCATACACTGACAGAATTAAAGAATGTGATCTAATACACATTTTCTAAAGTAAAAGAAGTTGATATCTCTAATTATTGTCATTATTTACTAAATGTAATTTGCCACTTTTTCTCCAAAAATAACCAGTTTTAAGAGAGATTAAGAAGTATAGAACAAAAATTTGAGTCAAAATCAGGGACGTCCCTGAAAGTTAGGGAAAGTTGAGAAGTACGCTCCCATACATTCCTATCCTTGATACCGAAACTTCTATTATGTTCAGAAGTTTTAGCATTAGAAAAACATGCTCTTTTACCACCACACACCCACAGCTCACACATCAGAAGAGCAGTCAACATTCCAAACATAGTCATTTCTGGCACTCAGAAAGAAGTGCCTTCAACCAAAAAGCACAGAAGTAAAGTAGAGTTTACTATAACTCTCTCTCTCTCTCTCTATATATATATATATATATATATATATATATATATATATATATATATATATATACATGTGTGTGTGTGTGTGTGTGTGTGTGTATATATATATATATATATATATATATATATATACATGTGTGTGTGTGTGTGCATGCATAAGTTATACCAAAGGGTAAAATGGTCACACACACAAACCATTCAGTAAAAACTGCAAGGAAGGCCCAGCCAAGCTTGCTTAGCATAACTTAAACCTCCTGTAGTGGAAGCCCATGGGATATATGCAGATCAGTTCATAAGGGCATAGCAGTACTTGACCTACTTGACTTCTGAATGCACATGCCTTTTTACTTTTTAAGTCTTTACTGGTGCATTCAGACCAATAAAGCCAAACCCCACTAGTTGTATACATTCGGTGTTTCTCCCTTTTTCCTATGTTTGGCCTTATTTAAGAAACACAAAGTTTAAAACCAAGCCTAATGCCTGTAAACATTATGGTGCCTGCAAAGTATACCAAATAACATAAAAAACAATGGGTATGAAGGGCACACAGACACACCATTCAGTAAAAACTGCAAGAAAGACCCAGCAAAACAAGAGTCTTCACTGTGTAATACCTTAAACCTCTTGTAGTGGAGGCCCATGGGATACACACACACACACACACACACACACACACACACACACACACACACACACACATATGAATGCATATACCAGCTGTTTTCTTACATTTTTTATTAAGTTCACTGGAATGCAGAGACAGTGGTAGGAACCTTCCCAATTTGGGACATTGTTATTTTAAACAGGCAATGACAACAAGAACCAATTTAACATATCAAATCCACCTGTTTGCAAGGTGGCAACCAAAATGAAAGAGGCAAAATCAGAGTTGAGAGATGAGGGAGGGTGGGATACTTTTTTTTTTTTCTTGCACATATAGGACCTCCCAGCTAGCACCAGGCCAAAGTCAGCCATCTAGATAACCTTGTGCTGGATCTGTCCCAGAAATCCCAGGAATAGAATGTGCAATTGCAGGGTACTGGTACCAGTAACAGATAAGGAAAGGTAGCAAGGATTAACTGTGCAGATAAAGGCAAGCAAGCAGTTTGAGATAGGAGCTGAGGAGGCTGGTGAGACACTAGCGTGCATAGAAGGAGACATGACATTAGTAAATAAAGTCTTTATCTTACTTTGTAGATGATTGGGTAAAACCTCATCTGAAGTGCTATATATAGTTCTGTAGATGTCAATATTGTAATGACATAATCTGGAAGTGAAATGGTGCATCAGAGCTTAGCAAAAATATGCACGCACACACACACACACACACACACACACACACACACACACACACACACACACACACAGTAACTGTATAAGAACTTAGCAAACACAGTGTTGATAAAAGACTGACAAGGGACAGTTTGGCACGGGTGTTAACAGAGTCAATCAGGCTAAAGTATTTTAGACATATGCATGTGCACCCCAACCTTGGCACTCTATACTGTACATGAGTCAAAGTCTTAAAGGAGATATACTTCCAGAAGCTTGGGGACTTATACATTCTACAAAAGCCAAATGAGCAGCGTGCCTTAAGTGAAGTAACCATGCATCCCATCAACAGCATGTCATTTCTTTCACTTATGAGCTTGCAAATAACCACCTCTGTATTATTTACATCTTGAGAAAACTGTCTTTTTTCAACTACCTAGAAATGAGCCTTTCTAGTTTCCACTTCATAAGTTATGTCATATGTCTCTGTAATACAGTAATGTGGACATACTTGCACTGTTTATTTATCCTGAAAGTTGAAATGAAAGGACTCTGCTTTCCGGGAGTATCACTTTGTGCTTAGAATTTTTGACATTCAGAAGTGATTGCAGTGTTCTTACATTTGGTCCAGTTAAATGCTTATTGCACTTGGTGTTATGTTGCAAGAAATATTTGTGCTTTTGCCCATGGGGGTAACTTTGAATTAAATGCTACCACAGATGTGTGTGGGCAGTCAGCAGATGGTAGGGAGATATGGCATTATTAATAACCCAGGCAGTACTCACAACTACAGGGGCACCCCTTTCTAAAGTTATTTCCCCCTGTAGCAACATTGCAAAATCATTATTGCTAAAAGCTTTAAATTTTTAAAATTAAGCACAAATAATAGCACCTTGTTTATCTGATGTGCATCCTACTCGATTAAGTCAGACCATTAACTTAGTAGTGTTTTGTCATTGTGTAAATAAACTACATTGTTTCATTAATATAATATTAAAGAAATATATGATGCAGCTTATTTGTATAAGGACTCAAAAGAGTATTAGCAGTCCTTTATTCTTAACAAGATTAATTAGTTTGATGTCATCCAAGGTCATGTTACATCTAACAGTGAATTTCTGATCAGGGTTGTTCAGTGTTTCAGGGTACTGTGTATGTTGATGGAACATCAATTTTGTTGTATCAACATTTCAGTTACTAAAAGCAGGAAGGCAGACTTTGTACACAAACATTCTTTCTCAGAGTTAAAAGCAGTTGTAATTGTATTATTCTGTCACCAGATTTCTGTCTGGTTTGCAGTAGTTTGAATTGGCTCACCTTCTAAAAATATGATTTTTAATGCCACTTTAAATAACTGACTTAAATCAAACATAACCTAAGCATTTATTTATTTGTATCTATTAACTAATCCACATGAACCTTTTTCAGGCTCAGCCTGCAAGCACTGTCAAGTAAAATAACTTGCTCAGAATCATATAATTTGGCAAATAGAGGCAGAGTGAATCAAACCCCAGACCTCAGAAGGTAGTCTGTTAATAGTCCATACGCTTATTCGCCTGTGCCAACTGCCTCTTATAAACAGTAACTATATGATGTCTTTGCTGTGTTTGATTTGTGAACACTAAGCAGTGTGTGCCCTTGGAACATACACAAAATCCCCATCATTAGAAGGATGAATAGAATATTGATGGCCTGTTTTCAGCACTCTCCCATTTATTTCTTCAGTACTGTATGTGTTAAAAGTAGCTTGCACTTTCAGATATTTCATCTTTCAAATTACAGTCGAAACAAGCAATAAAACAAGACTTTTTAACTGCTGTTACAATTTGTGCTCATCTTAAGGAGCGAACAGATGAGCATATTCTCTTTTTCACTAAATACATAGTATCTGGGACAATAGTACAGAGAGACTTCACCCTTCCCCCTCCTATCCTCTGTTGTGCTGAAACAAAATTTGTGCCTGCAGTTGTATATTTATTCATGCATCAATCATAATCAGGCCCATCAATAGAGTTTCAGTAAGAGCATTGTAATCCTATTTCTATCGGTTCCTTCCTGTGCATGAGACTGCTAGAACAGCGCAGGCAGCTTCTGAAATATCTTAATGGATTTGTGTCTCAGAGATATCTGTGACTGAAGGAAGGTTTCTGTTGAAATTTCTTCCTGTGCTGATAGGTTAGATAACTGCCAGTATGGTGTGTGCGTGTGTTTGTGTGGTATTACAACTGGCAGTGCTTGTATTCAAGAGAGACAAGTTATGAGAAATTGCTCAGAAATCCTGTAGTACACTGCAGGCTTTGGTCATGTTTCAGAATTTTAATGTTCTTTCTTAGGCTTATTTTTGGAATAAACTTAAGGATGTTTACGGTGTACTAGATAGCAGACTAGCTTGCTGATTTTTCATGTCTTTCATATTGTGTTGCCTGGATTGTAGACAGTGCTATCAGATGTGAGAGCTTTATCACTTATTTTATGTTTTTGTTGTAATGTATATGACAGACTGTCTCTTGTTCATATTGGTGGAAGAATGGATATCTACTATCTTGCTAAAAGTTTTAAAAAGAGACAATATGTTCTGGGAAGTAGCAATAAAAAGTCTTAGAGCTGTAGGTTAGCTTCAATTAAGAAACTATATTTAATTTTCCCCTTGCATGTTATTGAGGTAAAATGCACTAAAACAACCCAGTTGCACATATTTTCTTGATAATGCTCTCAGGTTTTATCTGAGGATAGAGTGTACTATTTGTGACATTGTCGTTTCTATTTTAGTAGCATATTATGATGTCATTTGGCAGAATATTTTGACTAGAACTAGGGGGTACATTTTAGCTGAAGATTTTCTTATATTTGTGTACGTTTGTATACTATTAAACATCTTGAGGAATATATAACACAATGTAGAATGCAGACTGAATTATTTTTAATCGTTTTGTTTTTCCTGAGTTGTCATTGGCTCTTTTAAAGCCAGCTGTTCATTAGCACAATTTTGACAAAGTTTAACAAACATGGTGGGCCAAGACTCATATGCTGTAATCAATTCTACCTAGATTGTCTTTTATTTCATTATGCATATGTAGATCTAACTACAAGTTAGCATTAATGTGAGCAGTAAACCAGTCTGTGTAAGAGATGTATTCTTTTCATCTGTATTCATATTATTGTAATCTTATTCAAAGAAAATGTGTAGTGTCTCTGCTCTCTTTTTTCCCAGAGTTAGAGTATTAAAAACATTGTCGAGTTTCACAGTTTTTCAAATCGCTGTCCAAAGGCTGGCCATTTGAGTTAATACCAGTCTATAAAAATGTATTCAGGTTTATACTGATAACTTCTAGTTCTGAACACGGGTGCAAGAAGCTTTGAAAAAGCATTCATAAACCAGGTGTTGTAATCTTATTAAAACTACATCATACTGCAGGAATACCTGAAACTTTTCTGCCATAATGGCACCCTGTGCATTCAATATATGTCTGTAGTGCATTCATGGCTTACTGTTACGGACTGATACAGCATCACCCAGAGACATTCTGCTCTTAGGCAGGGAGTTTCCAGTCTTGTTCTCACCATGTACTGCATGTGGTAGTATGAAGTACATTATCACAGCCATTACTCAGCCAGGAAAATGCATTTTCCCTTTCCTTTGCACATTATCAAATTGTCTTCCATTTTCTTAACCTGCTAGGGAGCGCCTTGCTGCTGATCAGGGAAAATGGCATAAGCACACATGTGTTGGATTGCTCATACATGGCATTGTTTGATAGCAATATTTAGCAGCATTTGCAATGGAAGAACAACAATGATGAATTTCTCTGTTGTGAGAGGGTACCATGTAGCACTTATGATAGACAAGGAGCATGCATAAATTAATTTGGTTTAGCAACTGTAGAAATTTTATTTTTTTTATTTTTATTTTACATTTGTTTACTGAGAAGGTCTGACTTGGAATGAGCCAATTTTCAGTGGAGGCCCAGGGAGAAACGCTCCACACACATATCTTTGTAATGTTTGCAAACTTATCTTTGTCAGTAAGCTTGCATAAGCTCTTTTCTAAAGCTCAGAGAATTTTTAAGTGGTTCTCAACTTCAGAAAACTCAAGAACTATTTTGTGTATTTCCATGTAGGAATTTTTTTTTTTTTTTTTTTGCTCTGAACTTCAGATTGAGAGGTGACAATCTGGAGACTGTCCAGGACACCAGCTGGCCTAGCTATGGCTGTGTAAAAAAAATCCATGGATCAAGAGGCAAACAGCTGCACGTTACAATGGCATGAAGATATCTTATATTTTTATGTGGAATCATCAGGAATTTAAGCTAAAATACCTCACAATAATGCTTACTTGCACAGAGGAAATGGAATATCTACATAACAAGCAAACAATGCTAAAATATATACATTTGAGAAGTCTAATGGACTGTTTTCCAAACTCTTGCTTGTAGTATACCTTGAGTAGAAACATTCCTAGAAAATGATGAAAACATAGCTGGGGCACTTATAAAGTGAGCTCAGATCGGGACTTGAAATGCATGGTTATGCGTTTCAGGTGGTGTGATTCTGTCATCTTCCAAAAAATGCTAGTTGATTGGTAGTCTCTTTATCATATGGTTTGATATTTAAACTGTATTATAGTTAGATGGTTGAGTGGTAAAAATATTATATTGACAGCTATAGTTAAATAAAATATCACAGTGACAAAAATTATTGAAAATTTAGTCTGGCTATCGATATTGTTTAACTTGGATAAGTTTTGTTTGATTACCCACTGGGTTTTTCAAAAGGATATACAGTGTTCATTATTTGCCAGCTTGACCCAGGATACAGAAAGTCTGTAAGTTGCCTTTCAAGTTTATAAATACTTTTTCTAACTGATACAGTTCATAGAAACTTTTATTGCAAAGTCTAATTTCTTAGATAGCTGTATTAGTAATGGTTTTCCCTTGTAATTATGTATCAACAAATTTCTTTTTAAATAAGTCCAGATCCCATTTTGGGACTTAGCAAAATTTCTGATATTAATGTTATTCCTTTCACTGTTGTTAATCTTCCTAATCTGCATTCATTTCTATATTTAGTCCAACGTTTCTCATATTTTTAAAATATCGGTTTGCATTTCTCTTCGGAGTATAGTAAATAGGTGTACTGAGCTTCCATAATCTTCTTCTTTCTGAAATGTGTTCACATTTATGCTGGTTGTTTTTCTCTTTTTATGTAATAAGATTTTTGCCAAAAATCTCTGGAAATGCAAGCTGAAACCAAGCCAGTGAAGAATAAGTGATCCCATATCATACCTGGAACAACTCTGTTAATTTTTTTTTTCAAAAATACTTATGCTTGATTACCAATTTTTGTATCAATATACATAATGTCAGAGTGATAAGTATAGCTTTCTCATTGCCAAGATGACCTTTCTTTAATTTCAAAGCTTGAAGTAGTATGAATTTCAAAAAGTTCACATCTTGGTTTAGGAATATGGTAAAATCACTATGGACTGCATACTGTCCACTAGCCCTGAAAAAGTAAAACAAGCTGGAATCTTTCCTAATGCACATAATGACCACCACCACCCAACCTATTTAATCGGAGACTTCTTAAAAATCACTAAGGCCGGCACCTAAACTCTGCAAGAAAGCTTGACAGCTTCAGCAAAGACACTTTCATTGAGACGCAGAAACACTGCAACTGGACCACAATAAAAATGCTTCCACTAGTTGGTTACTAAAAGCAGTCTCACTAGTTGGTGCTGTCACATAATTCAATACTAGCTTTCTAAAAGTTTTAAACCAAAGGCCATCACTGCGATATATGCAGGTCTAAGTGTTAACTGCACTCTGGCAAACATGAAAAACAAAACAGTTTAGGAAAACAAAGGAAAATGCTTAGAGTGAGTAACACAAAGGCAAAAAAAAAACAGCACACAAGAAATATTCTAAAAGTAGTTTCTTTTATTTTAGCTAAAAATAAATAATATATAACAGCACAAAGAGTTCTGGGTCTACTATAAACAATCTCCCAAAGCCTGGTATCAAGCAAACCCCTAACCCTCTTCCTACCAAAACTAATGCCGCAAAGCTTGCACGTTCATTGAGAACTTAATAGCTACTAGTGGTGACATTCAACAGTCTGTAGACATGCCCTGTCACCTCAAACTTCAGTACTAATAAGACAATTTTTTTTCATTTGAACCAGTGCCAATTACTACAGTAAAGAAATACTTGTACAAACTAAACTAGACTAGCAGCAGGTAATGTTCCTGCAAAATATTTTAAATTAGGAGCAGGTGCAATAAGCTTCCCCAGTCTCTTTACTCATCAGCAGATCCTTACAAAAATCATATGACCCAACAGTATGAAAACCTATTTAAACCTATACATCAAAGGTATCTCCACCACATTCTCAAACCATGAACCTATCTCAGTCCTCCTTCAACTCTCTAAATCACTAAAGATGTGTATCCACCATCAGATACTAAGCTTTGTGCTAGACAAAAATTTACTTCCCCCTCACAACATGGCTTCTGGCCCTATCACAGCACCAAAACTGCCCTACTATGCTTTATAGACACAGTGATCTAAAATAGAAATATGCAACACCATGTCTCCACTGTATTTATGGACTAGATGAAGGTGTTTGATACTGTATCCCACCCTGTTCTCCTCAAGACATTCTCACAACTAGGACAAGCAACACCATCGTTGAAGGTTTTTTAGTTACCACAGACTCCATTTGCATTCTGTAAAAATGCAGGACTCCTATACTTCTCATCTGTGAATACAAATGTGTGTTCAACAGGTCTCAATAATAGGACCCCCGTTGCTTAATGTAATCATAAGTGACATGCACAAGGCAGCCAAGCATACATGTTGACAGCTCAACTCTTTGTTTGCTCAGCCCAAGCACTATCCCAGTTACAGATGATCACCCAAGAGTTTGCTGATACCTGGCAACAATCTGAAATATTTCTAAAGTCCCCCCACCAAAAAAACTTAAATACATTTGCCTTCAGTAATATTCCACTGACTAACACTGCACTGATAATCTCATCTAACAACACTAGTATAGAAAAAGTCACCCATACCAAGTCATTGGGTGTCATCATAGATGACAGACTTAAATTTGACCAACTCATCAGTGTTGTTGTCCAAAATAAACACCACAAATTAAATCTACATTAAAAAAAAGCATGTCATATTTTACTGAACATATCACAAAGGGAACTTCAACATCCTTCTTAATTCCAAGCCTTTTGTGTGCATCTACAGTTTTCATAAATCTTCAAACTATAGTAATAAAGAAGCTTAAACAATTCTGTAATAAAATAAGTAAATTTGCATCCAGCCTTTCAAATCAAACTTATCACTGCCTTCCTCTGTAGAACCTGAATTGGCTAGAACAACCAGAACAGATATCATGTATGCAACTCATAATGGCACATAAAATACCGCACCATCTGTCAAACACCCCAGCTATCAGTAATGTAAAAAAAACAGGAACAATGCTTTCTGTTTCTTATTCTTGGAAAATACCAGTAAATCCTGCTTTTTGACTTTCTGAGAATTGAAGAATAGAATATAGCAATGTAGGCCAGAAAACCAGTTCACCAGAAAATTTATTTTTATTCCTGTTTATTGTTTATAATATTGCCAGCTTGCATTATTGAGTGTTCTGTGCATAAAATCTATTTTTATCTTTAGCATATACTGGTACAGATGAAAGTTTTAATTAAATCACTGTAAGAACAGGAAATTGCATTTAAAAATCACAGGTATAATTCCTGGATTTCATCTCATGAAAATGGAATTTACTTTGCTTGAAAAAACGCAAATCGGTGTCCCTAAATGGTGCAGACGCACAATGAATCTTTGATCAAACAACTAACACTTAATAGAATCCCAGAATCTTGAGGGTACTCTTTTTATAGTCAGTAAGCATAATTAAATTATGGAGCAACATTGCCTTCACCATTAGACAAATAACATCAAACTGCATCTAAATCATACTAGAGTCTGCAGCTGTTCTGAATCTGTAGAGTAAGAATGCCAAAATTCTCAAGATTTCATCTTCTCACTTACTAAAATGCTTCTTGACAACTGGCTTTTATGTTTTACTGCACTCCTCCAATGAAAAATGCATATTACATTGCTTTAACTCCCATATTTATAGAAATAGGGAACATCCTTCTTAATTCCAAGCCATTTGTGTGCATCTACAGTTTTCATAAATCTTCAAACTATAGTAATAAAGAAGCTTAAACAATTCTGTAATAAAATAAGTAAATTTGCATCCAGCCTTTCAAATCAAACTTATCACTGCCTTCCTCTGTAGAACCTGAATTGGCTAGAACAACCAGAACAGATATCATGTATGCAACTCATAATGGCACATAAAATACCGCACCATCTGTCAAACACCCCAGCTATCAGTAATGTAAAAAAAACAGGAACAATGCTTTCTGTTTCTTATTCTTGGAAAATACCAGTAAATCCTGCTTTTTGACTTTCTGAGAATTGAAGAATAGAATATAGCAATGTAGGCCAGAAAACCAGTTCACCAGAAAATTTATTTTTATTCCTGTTTATTGTTTATAATATTGCCAGCTTGCATTATTGAGTGTTCTGTGCATAAAATCTATTTTTATCTTTAGCATATACTGGTACAGATGAAAGTTTTAATTAAATCACTGTAAGAACAGGAAATTGCATTTAAAAATCACAGGTATAATTCCTGGATTTCATCTCATGAAAATGGAATTTACTTTGCTTGAAAAAACGCAAATCGGTGTCCCTAAATGGTGCAGACGCACAATGAATCTTTGATCAAACAACTAACACTTAATAGAATCCCAGAATCTTGAGGGTACTCTTTTTATAGTCAGTAAGCATAGTTAAATTATGGAGCAACATTGCCTTCACCATTAGACAAATAACATCAAACTGCATCTAAATCATACTAGAGTCTGCAGCTGTTCTGAATCTGTAGAGTAAGAATGCCAAAATTCTCAAGATTTCATCTTCTCACTTACTAAAATGCTTCTTGACAACTGGCTTTTATGTTTTACTGCACTCCTCCAATGAAAAATGTATGTTTTATTGTTCTATCAGTTTGTTTACCAGCATGAATATAGATGCATATTACATTGCTTTAACTCCCATATTTATAGAAATGATTTCCTGCTCCTATGAGGTTCTGTAATGTGAAACCTTGTTACTTCTTAGAACTTTCTACACTATATATTTGTGTAATATTTTCTGTTCTTCCATCTTTAATTAATTGTATTATTTGAGTTCAGTGTCCTGTTTTTAGAGTTTGTGTAAACTTCGCTAAATTGTATAGCTACTATTTCTAGGAGCTTTTCTTCCCAGGCCTCCACAGAAACTTGAGTTAAGCCGGTCATACCTCTCAACCTGGAAACATCAAAAATCTGGACAAAGACCCATGAAAAGTAGGTACAAATCTGTACACTGATTAACATAAAATTTGCATACATAATTATGTAACCCCACACACTCCACTGGGGTTGTGGGATACCAACTTTCAAACACAATGAAGAACAGACAGACAAAACATGGCCTACACATATTTTGATAATCCTCTCTAGATTTTGCCAACAAGTCTAGAAGATCCATGGCTGTCCACCTGAATGAGATTTCAATAACAGGCATAGACACCAGTAGAGTTCTGAATCCTGGATGTGGTACTAACTTTTGACATTCTGGGCAAGCTGCATAAAAGTTCTCAATACCTTTTATTATACCATGCCAATAAAAAAACTCACTAAAATTCTTGCTTTGGTTTTGCTCATTCCCAACTCTCCCTCCATAATATGGCTATGTGCCAGTTTCATCATAAGTGTTAAGAGGTTATGAAACTATGAATTGATGCACCAAATCTTTGTTATAAATTGACCCTGTATAACAAGTGATTCTTCACCTCAAACTATGGGTATTGAATAACTCCAATCTGCTCCTCTGCTTATCTGTATATTCTGGCTATATTTTCTCTGGTCATGCTTCACTTTGTCTTCTCCTCCCACTGTGCTGTCTTAATATTGTCATTGTTTATCTGCCAAGACAAGAAAACTCTTTCAGCAGTAAAATAATGGGTAGTATCGGATGCAGCCTCTTCACCTACAAACATGCGTATAGGTATTTCTTCTTCTAATTCTTCCTCTGCAAAAGGAAAGTCAGTAAAACTCCAGTAGCTGTTTGGTAGCTCCAGACAACAATTGACAATAGCTCAGTCAACCACAAAATGCTGTACCTAGAACCACTACTTATAGACTTTTTACAAAAGAAACATTCACATTCATAAGGCTTTGTGCACTAAAACGTGCTTTCTCAAACATTTAAAACAAATGTAACCAAGTGTAAGTAGCACCAACTGATTACAAAAGGATATTCATGTCAATGACATTCTTGTTCTGCTTTTGGTTTTAGCAATTCCTTTACTTTTGTCACAACAGCTTTTGCCTCTAAGTACCTGCTACTTAGAGGGCTATTTCTGGCTTAGCCCTCTGCTTTGACATTACATAGGGAGACCTTTGATTCTGCTCAGTTCCCTTTTAGTGGGCTCATTGCTATGGGCTTCTTTCTCTGCCGCCACACAAGAAATTCTTCATTATTTTTAATGGCTGGTCTTCTTTCACTAACTCATTCTAAATGCAGATAACATATTTAAAACTAAATGCAGAGCGGCTGACACACTCACTCTAAATTCAGAGCATAATTAAAACAGCAAATGCAGCAGCCGAAACAAAAAACGTTTAAACCTAAATGCAAAGCGAGCAGCTGGAACAAGCTAAAAGATATTGGCCAGCATACACTTAAATTGAAAGAAACAGCATTTAACCTAAACGCAGAGTGGCTAACACACTCACTCTAAATGCAGAGTGCAGCTAATAACAGCAAATGCAGCCGCCGAAACTCAAATCATTTAAACCTAAATGCAGAGCGAGCGGTTGGAACAAACTAAAAGATATTGGCCAGCATACACTTAAATTGAAAGAAACAGCATTTAACCTAAATGCAGAGTGGCTGACACACTCACTCTAAATGCAGAGCGCAACTAATAACAGCAAATGCAGCCGCCAAAACTCAAATCATTTAAATCTAAATGCAGAGCGAGCGGTTGGAACAAACTAAGAGATAGTGGCCAGCATACACTTAAACTGAAAGAAACAGCATTTAAACTAAACGGAGAGTGGCTGACACACTCACTTAAATGCAGAGCGCAACTAATAACAGCAAATGCAGTGGCCGAAACTCAAATCATTTAAACCTAAATGCGGAGCAAGCAGCCAGAACAAACTGAAAGATATTGGCCAGCATACACTTAAATTGAAAGAAACAGCATTTAAACCAAATGCAGAGCAGAAGTAGAGCAGCCGGAACAAACTGAAAGATAGATAGACTTAGCATTAAAATGCACATGGCCAGCAGATAAACTATACAGAGTGGACACGCACACTTAAAGGCTGACACACTCACTCTAAATGCAGAAGCCAGATAACACACTAAACTAAATGCTACCGGACAAACTTAAAGATTAACTAAACTAAATGCAGAGCATAACTAGCAGCATTTAAACTAAATGCAGAGCGGCCGAAACAAACTGAAAGATAGACTTAACAACATTAAATGCACACAGCCAGCAGATAAGCTATACAGAGTGGACACACAATTTAAACACTAAATGCACATGGCCAACACACACTTAAACTGAAAGATAAGCCAATAGCATTTAAACTAAATGCGCATGCCACACGGCCATCAGATAAACTAAATACAGAGCGGCCAAAAAAGTGGATTGCTAAAATAATGCCTTAATGCCATCAGTGGAAACAGTTACATGCACACACATTTCTTGGCCAGACTTACGATGCATGCAGATAAATACACACACAGTTAAATAGTTCTTGGCCTGGAGGCTGATACAAGTAGGCGGGCGGACTCTGCAAAATTTAAATTATGCCGCCATTGCTGTTATATTCAGTCCAAAAGGCAGTAGCTGAAGCTGATGTCATCATGCATGCCCCTGTAGGCTGGTAGTGCATGGTGGCATCAGCCAAAAATTTAAAGTGGTAAATACGAAAAAAAAAAGACCTGGAAATTAAGGGGCCACTCGGAAATTCGTGGCACCCCAATATTTTGCCCTCAAAACTGGTAAATTCCGATGAATTCAGTATGGTTGAGAGGTATGAAGCCGGTCTGTATTTCACAGTTTAAAAAAAAATAATAAATAAATCAGCCATTTATTTATTTATTACTGGTTTATACCTAATTGTTTAGCCAGACATGATCGGACATGAAGAGCTCCTCAATTCCTTATAATTGAAGCTGATCTTCACTGCTCAGGAGCAGTTTTTGTTTAGAGAAGCAAAAAAAGAATTAATTAATTAATTAATTAATTAATTAATTAATTAATTAAATTAAAAGTAGTTTATTTCTCAGGTCCCAGTTATAAGTATCACTTGACATAGTTTAACATTTCTGTGTGTAATCAGGGAAAAATAAAAAAGGTGGCAGCATAATAATACATTTTTGTCCTATATAATAATATTTTTAGGGAAAGAAATGCTTATTGATTTATTTTGGCTAAGAACATTCTTCAAACAGGATGACTAGCTTTTGAGCAGTCAAGAGTTTTAAGCGGTGGGATGACTGATCTGTATGCAGGTACTTTGTGTCTGCAGTTATTATGATAGACATTTATTTTCTGTGAAATTTCTGTTTAAATTAAAATGGCAGCATTTGTAAAATTAAACAGTTTGGTGTTCTATTTTCACAGTAGATTGACTTTTTCAAACTTTTCTCTCATTTCCTGCCCCTAGTATTTCTAGAAACCCGATTAAATTTCTTTTATTTCACAGTAATCTATTTTTCTATTCATGTTTTTGAAACCTCCTCTGCCTGTTTTATTCACACATCTGAGCTTTGGTTTAATAATACACTGTGTGCAATGCCCTATGTGCCCTTTCACACTTTCATTGTAGGTTAATTTAGCTGAAGCCATTATAAATCAGTCCAGTGAATATTAGAATAGCGTGTTGTCTTTGTAAAGGGAAAAAATACAGATCAGACCGAATTTGCATAGAAAGAGCACAGTCAATTTCCATAGATGTGTTCATTATATTCATTTTCTGAAATAATATACTGTGATTTTTAATAAATGGGAATTCTCTTAAACCAAGTCTGCTATTGTTTCTGATTAACAGACAGGAAAGGAAGAAAAGTTGTGAGACATGGATCTTAGGTTATAATAATTAGATCTGAAAGTTGAAAGTTTTTAGTTGGTTATTTTAGTAATCCCAGTATGTTGCAGACTTGCTGCTAATATGCTGTCATACTGTTCCATAAACCTTCTATCATCTGACCTTTGCATCTTTTTTTAACGTCTTGCTGATTCGTTTGCTTAATGCCCGTGTAACTGTAAGTAGTGCTGCTAATTAAGAAACACATATTCATGTTCTAGGTGATTTTAAGAGGTGATCTTTTTATTTATACTACATTTTGGTAATTGTGGCTTCTTAATTAGTAGCTTGGTGCACACAGCCCCTTATGCAAACACTCTGCATCACTGCTCATCATTGGTTATCATGTGAGAATCAGCAGTAGTAAGGCTGTCATTGGATAGAAGATAAGTCCAGATCTTGGCAGTTTTGGCTTCTAAAAGAAAAAAATGGGATAGCATTTAAACAAGTATGAATGAATAACCAGAGTGTGTGTGTGTGTGTGTGTGTGTGTGTGTGTGTGTAGCATTTAAACAAGTATGAATGAATAACCAGAGTGTGTGTGTGTGTGTGTGTGTGTGTGTGTGTGTGTGTGTGTGTGTGTGTGTGTGTGTGTGTAGCATTTAAACAAGTATGAATGAATAACCAGAGTGTGTGTGTGTGTGTGTGTGTGTGTGTGTGTGTGTGTGTGTGTGTGTGTGTGTGTGTGTGTGTGTGTGTGTAGCATTTAAACAAGTATGAATGAATAACCAGAGTGTGTGTGTGTGTGTGTGTGTGTGTGTGTGTGTGTGTGTGTGTGTGTGTGTGTGTGTGTGTGTGTGTGTGTGTGTGTGTGTGGCTTACTACTAATAATAATTGTAATAGTAGTATGATGTCTGGATAGGAGTCAGGTGATTCACAACATTCGTCTTAATATTCACTGCTTATGTCATTACTTCTGGGATCTGTGCCTGCAGGCAGCCTGATGGCCATCCCAAATTCATACCTTGCCACTTGGCTTTGACTGTCTCCTCCTACTCAAATGTCAGGACTTTAGTGTTATAAGAGGGATGTTAGTCAGTTCCATCTTCAGATATTTCTTGCCACAGCGCAGAAAAATTCTTGCAACTGTTGCAAGAATCATCAGTCCGGTGAGTCAGCCTCCTTTCCAGGGTTTCAGATAATTACTCGTTTGGGGAAACCTTTTCACAATTGCTTTATAAATGCGGATTTTGTCTGATTTTACTTTGTAGAGATGTCTGATTATGACTTTGAAAAAGTTAATAGTTGCTTTGAATGCAGGGAGCCGATCTTGAGGATTATTGATGCTATTAAGTCTAGACAATGAGCAGAATGTGAACAGTAGTCATCATTGTGCTAGATTCAATCCAGAACTGTACTGAATCTCTCCAGAAATGTTTGGCTCATAGGAAGCAAGTGCACGGTCCAACTCCACCATGGTGCAGACAGTAGCCACTCATTGAGCCACAAGCACGTGGAAAAACAAAGGAAAACAATGACAGCCTTTTAGATTCTGAGGGTATTCCTAGACCCAATGACACCAAAGTCAGAGAGGTGCATTTGCAGCCCTATACGCAGAGTCTATTGCTGCCAAAGCAACTGAGCAACACCTCTGGAGGCTGCCCCTCTGTCAGACAGTGGCATGTCCTCAGAAGCAAAATCCGCCAAGCTGGCAATTGGTTTGGAAGCCTCCAGTGGGGCCTGTGGAGCTAACTCCCGTATCACCATTAGCAATGGGGAGGGCAGTATCCCATTGCTACTTGTTCAAGATGAGATTTTGGAAACTGAGTAGAGATATGGGCATCCAACCAAAACTCAAGGCCTATAAGGCATTTACCCCTGTGCAACACAGGTCCAAGACTTTCAAACCAAAAGGGATTCCCACCAGCTTACCTCAGCCTAGACATGGCAGTTCCTCATCCCAATCCACTACACAAGCTCCTTTCTAGGATCAGAGGATGTCATAAGTATTTTGAAATCTAAGCAGCCTGCTTTGGAAATCTCTGTGGTTTCAGGGGCTCTTTCTAATGAAAGAAAAGGATTGAACCTACCCAAGAGGAGGATTCATACACCCCATATTAGACGGTGGATGGATGGGTATATATGGGTCAGAGGTCTCCCCTCTCATACTTTGAGTCAGAAAATGAGGAAACTCTCTCCTCTACTCCACCACCAGAGGATGCCTCCTTTGGTGACACACTTCACAGGATGAAGAAGTCTTAATTTTGGAGGGAAAAGAGTTCTGTAAGTACCGGTTAAGATATTTGTACTTTATCGGCCTGCCGCAGCCAAAGGTACTTGTGCCTTCAGTTTTAGAAGTACTGGAGGAATCATTTGTCAGGGTACCAGTGAAGTCAGACTCCTTAATCCCTGCTCCAAGGAAGGCTGACTGCTTTTCCACAAATTCTTATACAAGAACCTTTTGTCTGATCAAGCTGTGATGTCCATGGATTCTCTCAAGGAATCTTTTTATTTTTTCAGTAACTAAAAGAGTAGGGTGCTGGACCGTTTTGGAACATATGTCTTTGCTACCCTTGCCTTCAGGGTCCCTAACTGCCAGATTCACATAATGAAATTTGAAGGGTCTGTATTAGCTGTGTTGAAATCTATAGTTGAGGGGAACAAGGTCAAAGAACTAAAGGGGAGATGCTTGACCATTGCTACCTTAATACCAAAGCTGCCAAGCATTCCATTCAATTGATCATGCATGGCAGCAGCTACAGTATCAGTGAGTTACAGATAGACCTGGATGAGGATCCAAGCCTGCAAGACCAAGTGAATGTGGAACTCCTGAATATACCATTGGACAAGGATCTCCTCTTTGAACCCAAGATGAAAAAGTGTTTAACAGACTGACGGAGAAATGGAAAAGCATACATCATGACAAATAGATGTTCTTCGTGTTTCACTGTTGCAGTCATCACATTAAGGTTATCCCTGCCAGGGTAGCCCTCGGTTGGCCCGAATACCAGAGACTTAGTATTTCTGCGTCAGTTGCTGTCACTTGAGGACTGATGTCAGGTCGTCAGTAGTATAAAGTAAGACAGCCGATGCCATTACATCAGTTTTTCTTGCCATGGAGCCCAAAGCAGAAGCAGTTTGCACGAGTGCCGGTTGGCCGCTACCTGAGTTTCATCTACCGAATTGAAGTTGAAGTCTTCTAAAGCTAAGTACCCCATTGGGGATCCTTTTTTTTTTTTTGCACTAACTGATGTCAAAAAAAGTTAATAATGGTCTCACCTGTGGAAAACAAATACCACACCGAGACTTCCACTCTTACTACCTCACTTGTTTAGGCCCAGACCACAACGTCCCTCATTGTCACTTCTGTGCTTTGTTCAACGCCAGAACTATCCATCATCAGGCCTTTGTTGTAGCCAGATTTTTTCGCTTACAGTCCTCAAATTGCAATATGGCTTCAGTAAGCCATCCGACAGCAGATCTTCTGAAAAAAATGTAAAGATAAAGACAGAGACAGACTGCACAGGTCCAAACCTACCGACAAGGCTTCCGTTAAGCTAGTCGTCAGATCTCTGGTCCTCAGTGAGGTGCTTTCGCAGCCCCTGATGCCCGCTTCTGTTGATTCACAGGCCGCTACTGAAACCCTTTTGGAGTCTGGTATGCCGCAAAACTCTTCTTCCATTAAGGATCCTGCGGTCTTCTCAACCTTGGCTGGGTCCGGAGCCGCTGAGCAGTTACCGGCTTCTGAGGATGTCCTTCGCACTACCGAATCTCGACACAAACCGACATCTTCTTTTGCGACTACCGCTCTTTCTAAAACTAACAAGTTTCTTAGGCCCAGGGTACGAACCACACCCAAGAAACCAACAACCCACTCTCAGGTGCCTGCTACCTTGCCTCAGTCTCAAATGCTTAAAATGGCTGAAGACCTTATCATTGCTGATCAGGGGAAGCCAAGCTACCCCCTCCAAAAGGAAAAGAGCTCTGTCCCCTGTAGTTTTGTCTGAACAAGAGTCAGATGAATCTGATGCATCTGAATATGAAGACTTGCAACCCCTCTCCACTTATGAGGATTCTGATGAAGAGGATTCCATTCCTTCAGCCTCTCCCCCAGAGGATTTTTCCTTTGGGGTAACCCTGCATACTTTAAGGGAGCATTTCCAAAGGGAGAGTCAGGACTACCCTCAGTCTAAAAAGAGACTTAGGGAATTCCTGGATCTTCCACAACACAGACCTTTGGCCATCCCCCCAGTCCTGGATGTTGTGGAGGATGTTTTCCTCGAATCCAGCTTGACTCCTGACACCCTTCCTCCTGCTCCCAGAAAACCTGACAGGTACTATAGAGTCCCTGACTCCCACAAATATCTTTTTAAAAGTCCTACAGCTGACCCTGAGGTAATTTCTCAAGGGCCAAAAGGAATTAAAGCGACCTCTACTAAGAATCCCACCCCCTCAGGCAGGGATTCCCGAGCTTTGGACAAATGGGATAAGAAAGTATACACCTCAGCTACTCTTGCTTATCAGGGCACTAAATTGTCAGTTCCATATGCTGAAATTTCAGCAACATACCTTGGAACTCCTTAAACAAAAAAAGTCTTCCTTTCCTGCTTGGGCAGAATCTAAAGATTTACAAGAGTTAATGCATTCTCCAAGTCAAGTAGCTAAACATACCTTGCACTGTGGTTTTGACGACCTAGAAGCTTCTTGCAGAGCAGCAGTCACTGGATCTGTCATTAGAAGGCATGCATGGCTTAAGGAACAACCCCTGCCCAGATCATTGTTGGATGCCCCCTTGCACAAAGATAACTTATTTGGCACTAAGGCAGAAGAGGTCTTAAAAAAGATGGAAGAAAAAGCAAAATCTATGCAAACAGTTAAGGATTTCTTGCAGGTTCAGCCCCCTAGGTTCAGCAGGCATTGTCCCTCCAAACACTGGTCCTTTCCTGCTCCCAGTAAACCAGCCCAGCCTAGGCACCGTGGAAACAGACCCCCCAGACAGCAGCCCCAGGGAATGCAGAGATCTAAGCAGTGGACTACCTCCACTTCAAAACCAGAGAGTTCTAAGCCACCCCCTTATGGTAAAAACTCACAATGACTCATCTCCTCCAACCCCTCCCTCTGCCCACCTTCACTTACCCCTAGGAGGAAAACTGTCCTTTCACTCAAACACCAGGGCCACCATTACCAAGGATCACTGGGTCCTGAACATTGTGTCTCAGGGATACAAATTTTCCTTCCACACCCCAAAAGGGTTCCAAGATCTACCACCAAATCAGTGGGCAGAGGCTCAAAAGCAAATCCTTTCCCTGCTCTCTGTGAGGACAGTAGAGCATGTTCCTCCAGAACAGATAGGCCGAGGTTTCTACTCCAGACTTTTTCTGGTGCCCAGAAAAGAGAGCACCTGGCACCCCATCCTTGATCTATCCATTCTCAACACCTTCCTGGTGATCCCGAAATTCAAAATGCTCACCCTCCAGCAGCTGCTACCCATGCTGTCCAAGGATGCTTGGCTAGCCACACTAGACCTAAAAGAGGCCTACCTCCACATTCCTATCAGGGAATCATGCACGAAATATCTCTGCTTCAGGGCAAGATCTCAACACTTTCAGTTCTCTGCGCTTCCCTTTGGCTTATCTACTGCTCCCAGAGTTTTCACAAAATGTCTGGCTCTGCCCATTGCCTTTTGCAGACAAAGAAATATTCAGATTTACCCATACTTAGATGACTGCCTTTTTCAGGCAGACAGCCAGGAGAAGCTGCTCAAGCACCTGTCCTTTGTAAAGACCCTACTAACCTCCCTAAGGTACACAATCAATGAAAAGAAATCCAAACAGGTGCCCACTCAAAGGATAATCTTCCTGGGAGCAAGTCTGGACACACCTTCCCAGATGGCATACCTTACTCCAGAGAAACAAATTTTCCTGACAACCTACTTCTCTCAACTAGCCACCAGGCCCCAGCTAACTGCAAGGAAGATCCTGCAAGTTCTGAGGTTCGTGGCATCTTGCATACTACTCATTCCATATGCCAGACTGCATATGAGGAAACTTCAATGGTACCTTAAGAGCCTTTGGTGCCAACACTCTGAAGACCTGGAAGTTCTTCTGCCTATAATTCCTTGCCTCAGAAAATATTTTCTTAGGTGAGCACAGCATGCTCCCACAACAAGGGAATGCCTTTCTCCCCACACCCCACCTCAGAGACCCTCACCACAGATGCATCAGACTACGCTTGGGGTGTACACCTGGACGGCAGGTGCATACATGGCCAATGTAGCCCACAGCAAATCCCTCTGCACATCAGTCAAAAAGAGATGATGGCTGTGCAGCAAAACTTGATAGCTTTCAAGCTCCTTCTCTCTCCAGAGGCTCTCCTGATCAAAACAGACACCACTCTGATGTGGTACATCAACAAGCAAGGAGGGACACACTCCTACCCTCTATGCAGTTTGGCCATGAGCCTTTGTCACACAGCCTCTGCCATGCAACTGCACCTGTTAGCACAATTCCTACCAGGCTCTTTCAACTCTCTGGCAGACCAATTAAGCAGAAATCTTCTGGACCCACATGAGTGGCAACTCAACAGAAATACCTTCACCCTAATAATGCAGAAATGGGGAACCCTGAAGGTTGACCTCTTTGCCTTCCACAGCAACCATCAGATCAGCAAATTCTGCACCAGGGAGCATCACTGCATTGCTTGGAAAGTGGATGCCTTGCACTTCCCCTGGGTCAATCTATCGGTCTATGCTTTTCCTCCCCTACCTCTCATCCCCAGGGTACTGCTCAAAATAAGGGAGGAAAAACCAAGGACCATTCTTATAGTTCCAGACTGGCCCCACCAGCACTGGTACCCATTGCTGTGCAGCCTGTCCTCGCTAAACCCATGTAATCTTCCTCTGATTCCATACCTCCTGACCCAGAGGGAAGGGGAGTTCTTGCATCCTCAATTGCAGACACTCAGTTTGGCAGCTTGGCTTATTCCCTAACCCCGAACCAATCTGCCCACCTTAGTAAACAGGTTCTGGATGTTATCTGTGAGGCCAGACGTCCTAGCACCCGAAAGTCTTATGCTGATAGCACCCGAAAGTCTTATGCTGATAAATGGAAAAAGTTCTGCACCTCGATCCAGGCTAAGGAAGCCAATACAGCACAGCCCTCAATCCCTCTCATCCTGGATTACTTAGCCAACCTACTACACAGTGGCCTCTTTTTCCCTTCTATAAAAATTCACGCCACTGCTATTTCTGCTCATTTTCCCACTGAGCAGCCCCTTTTTCTCACACCCTTTGATCAAACAGTTCGTAAGAGGGGCTAGCAACTTGAGGCCACCCAGAAGTTCACCAACACCAGCTTGGGACCTTAACTTTGTATTGGAAAAGCTCACCCTGCCCCCTTTCAAACCAGCTTCTTCCTCAGAGCTAAAATTTCTCTCCTGGAAGACAGCATTCCTCCTGGCCATCACTTCAGCCAGAAGAGTCTCTGAGCTGCAAGCACTCATGGCTGTAGAACCCTTCATCATCTTTCATGCAGGCAGGGTATCCCTCAGAACTAAAACATCCTTCATGCCCAAGGTGGCGTCCAGCATGGCTCTCAACCAATCCATTAATTTGCCCCCCTTTTTTTCCTAATCCCCAGAACAAGGGGGAAAGGATTCTTCACTCTCTAGATGTGCACATACAGCTCAGATTCTATCTAGATAGGACTAAATCCTTCAGAAAGTTTGATCAATTGCTGGTTAGCTTTGCCATAGGGGCAGAAGGCAAAGCTATCTCCAAGCAAACCATTTCCAAATGGATAGCACACTGCATCCATTTCTGCTACAAACAGCATGGAAAGCCTCCCCGCAAGGGGGTCAGGACACACTCCACCAGAGCAGCCTCCACCTCTGCGGCTTTCCTCAGAGAAGTCCCCACCAGGGACATCCTGGTGGCTGCCACCTGGACATCTGTTCACACTTTTACCAAGCATTACCACCTGCCTCTTTTCTCCAAATCCAGGGCAGGATTTGCCTCTGCAGTCTTGCAGGACATCCTAGCCAGCCCATAGTTTCATTGACTGCCTCCACCATTTTCCTCAGCTTTGGGAATCACCCCAAATGTGATGACTGCAACAGTGAAACATGAAGAACATAGTACAGTTGTGTACACTTACCATAAATGTAGATGTTCCAGTGTATTCACTGTTGCAGTCCTGCCACCCCATCTCCCTTTTCTTCTCTTTCTCCTTTTTATTACCATTCTAACCTGTTGTTCTCCTTTCCTTTCAAGGGACATTTATTTATTTTATTTTATTTTATATTTGTTGACCTGGCTAGTCTGTCTGGATATATGTCCATTTTCAGTAGAGGCCCGGGGAGATAAGCTCCAATGAAAAACAATGACAAAATCATGACAAAAATCCCATACAAGTTAAGCTAAACAATGTATAGTGCAGGTACATTAGTTAGACATAATCAAGAGGTCAGAAGTAAATAACTTAGTGGAAAATAATCAGGTATAAAGTACTATAATGCACATTCATTTTCAACACATGATATACAGGTGAGTAAGGCAGCTGCTACAATACAATTAATTAGTTCAAAAGTATCCACAAATGGTGTCTTTAAGAAGATGTAAGCAATAGTATGTAGAAGGAGAAGGATTGCTGTTATAAAGATAAGGAAGTTGATTACTGAGAAAAAGATGAGTAGCTTGAAGGTAGTAAGAAGAGCTTGTTGATCAATCAGGTTCAGTACAGGAGCACAGCCAGTGTCTTTTGTGGAAAAGTTTCAGTTTGGTCTTGAAAAGTAATATAGAGGGAATTGAGGAAAGTTAATTGGGGAGAAGGTTCCAGGATTTTCCACCAGTATTAGAGAAGAGAGAGTCCCCAGCCCTGTTGTTAGATTTACAAATATTGACAAGAGGTTTACGTGATGATCGTAAGCTCTTGAGGTTATTGTAGGGAGTGATGAGGGTAGATAGTATGGGAGTATTTGTAGGTTGGTAAAGTGTTTTATGGACAATGGTCAGTTGGTGGAATTTAAGGTGATTTTGAAATTCAAGCCATCCTAGCTGTTTTAAGTTGTAACAGTGGTGGGTTCTAAAAGGGTTGACTGTAGCAAATCTGGCTATGTTATTGTAGGAGTTTTCCATTTTATTAAGGTTGTTTTTAGATAGATCAGTGTATATGGGTGAGGCATAGAGGAGAGTAGAGATTAAGTGGGTCTGAGTGACAGTTCTTCTAGCCGCAGGAGAGAAGAAGGGTTTGATCCTGTAGAGAGAGCCTAGTTTTCTATTGCTAGTTTTTAGAGTATTGTTGACATGGATATCGAAGTTGAGGTTGTTGTCTGTGGTGATACCTAGTAGTTTGGTAGTTGGATCGGGGGATATGCGAGTACCATTATTGGATGTGACAGTGAAATCTATAGGGGGGGACTTACAAGTAGGTGTAAAGAGGAGGAACTTGGTTTTTTAGGGTTCAGAAGGAGACAGCGCTGTGTAAACCATTGTTCAACTGTGTTAAACACCTTTTGGGTAAGGGAGTGGTGAGCAGATACTGATGTGGCTGAACATATCAGTGTGGAGTCGTCTGCGTAGTGAATGCAATTAGCTTGGGACATTTCTAAGTGAAGGTCATTAATAAATATAGAAAACAAGAAGGGGTCCTAATATGGACCCTTGGGGGACACCAAGGTTAACAGGCAGGTGGGTAGATAGAGTATTATGCCAAAGAGCAGCCTGTTGACTGTTTTGTAAGTAGGACTGGAACCATGTTATAGCTAGTGCATCTAGTGACAGGGATTTGAGGATATTTATAAGTATCTGCTGATTTACCATATCGAATGCCTTAGACAGATCTATAAACAGTGCAGAGGAAAGAATATTAAGGTTACATTTTTTGTTAATACAGTCAGTAAAGGAAAGTAGGGCAGTAATAGTGCTGTGGGAAGGTCTGAAACCATGTTGACAGCTGGACAATAAATTGTTTTGGATTAGGTGGTGTAGCAATTGCTTGTGGATACATTTTTCCATAATCTTAGCCAAGGGAGAAAGTAGGGCTATGGGATGGTAATTGGAGAATTCAGCAGAGTTCCCACCCTTATGTAGGGGGATAATATGGGAGACTTTCAGGATTTTAGGGATGAGTCCTTCACTGATAGTTCTGTTGATGAGAATGGAAAATGGGATAGGCAATGGACTTGGCTGCTAACTGTAGACATTCAGCAAGTAGTTGGTCGGCTGAAGGAGAGCATGATTTCAGTTTTAGGAGAAGGGTAAGAATATATGTTGTTGGGATAGGTTGGAAGAGAAATGGAGGGGGTGGGATAGTGTTAGAGTTAGTTATAGTGAAGTTTTGAGTAGATAACTGACTGGCAAGAGTTTGAATGGCCTCAGTGAAAAAGGTATTAAAGGCATTAGCAGTCTGCATGGGATTCTCCTGGTCTGTGCCTTGTGGATTTGTTGTGATGGATTGCCCTGGTGGGGTTTCTGCCACCAGACCCTGGCCTCCTACTCGGGGGCTCCTGACAGGTTAGGGCAAGAAAAGATGATGTAATGGCGTCAGCTGCCTTACTTTATATTACTGACGACCTGACATCAGTCCTCAATCAACAGCAACTGACGCAGAAATACTAAGTGTCTGGTATTCAGGCCGACCAAGGGCTACCCTGGCAGGGATAATCCTAATGTGATGACTGCAACAGTGAATACACTCGAACATGTACGTTTATGGTAAGTGTACACAACTGTGCTTTCTTTCATTCTCAAGCTCCTAAATATAGCAGGAACTATACAAATCTCACAAGTGAAAGAGATGACACTACAGGGGGAAAATGGTAACCAGAGCAGAAGGATAAGCTTATGGGCCCTCGGGGACATGGCACCCAGAAGGCACAGGCATGAGTCAGTCAAGCTCATCCCACCTCTTCGTATATAATCCCATCATTTAACACCAAAAATATTTAAGACTGCTTTCGTCTGTTTGTTAATTGGTTGCTACCTAGAATCAGTGAGTGTGCAGCATTCTCAAACAAGAGAAACTCCTTAAACAAAAAATGTGTTCCTTTCCTGCTTGGGCAGAATCTAAAGATTTACAAGAGTTAATGCATTCTCCAAGTCAGGTAGCTAAACACACCTTGCACTGTTGTTTTGATGACCTAGAAGCTTCTTACGTTCTTACCAGGCGCACATTCTCAGCAATTCTAAACTTCCCAAAGAGCAAATATACTTAGTTCCACATCTGCTGGAGGATCTCTTAGCTCAAGATGAAGTAGACAGAGAGAGTACCAGGAAGGGAAATTGTACAAGATTTTACTCAAGACACTAGTACCAAGAAAGGAGGTACGAGGAGATGTATTTTAGATCTTTCAGTATTAAACAAATGATTAAAAGTGCCAAAATTAAAAATGTTTACTTATACTGCAAGGCATTCTGCCTCTTATAGTCCCGCCTGTCCTTCCAGGCATCTCAGATCTAAAGGATGCCTATGTAATTCCACATTCTCACTGCAAAGGTACAGAGAAAGTTTCTAAGATTCAAAACGGGGAATTCACTACCATTTCATCTCCTTGTCCCTTGGCTTGTCTACTGCACCCAGGATTTTCACAAAATACCTGGTAAGAGTAATCGGTTATTGCTGAACCAAGGACATTCTTGTCTGTCCCTACCCAAGCCACACTGCCTGATCCAGACAGCCTTACTAGAAGAAATAAAGAAGGCTCTACAGTTCACCCTACCATGTTTGAAAAATCTATGCCTCTGTAAACCTGAAAAAGTCCTACAAGCAAGACAAGTGTTGTTCCTAAGGGCATGTCTTATGGTTGACACTTTCAAATGCATAATGTTGTACATTTTTAATGAAATGTGAGACTGGACTTCATTGTTTTCCTAAAGCATCAGCTCATTTTTGCAGAATGTGAGTGGTTTATACTGTTTCATATAATAAAGTATTTCAGATGCAAAATTATTGTTTTGAGCAACTATAAAAGTAAACGTGGGAAACATATTTTCTCTTAAAATGTCAGGACATTTGCCATTTTTTGTTTTTTGCAGGACACAACTGCCCAAATAGGGACTGTCTTGCATAAAGAGTGACAGATGGCGGTCCTCCCATTACTGAGTACAGAAAGCCTTTTATCAGCAGGGTAAGGTACGGGCAATTCCCCCAGATTATATCAGAACAAAACATCATGGCACAAGTGTGCCTGTTGGTAGTGTGCAATGTGGCATTCTGTGTACTGATGGTCCCATTGATGAGCCTCCACATCGGCAGCTCTAATGCTGCCTGAGGAACAGATGATGTCACCACACCCAGTTCTGGAGTTTTATATCCTCCTCTTACTTTGTGTAAGGAAAGAACTGTCATGGTGGTTAAACCAGATACACCTCAGAATGGTATCCTTCATTTTGGCCCAGAGACTCGTATTCTCTTCACAGACTAGTCAGGCACAGCCTGGGTGGACACATATGAAAGACCTCAATGTTCAGTTCTGACAGGATAAGCAGTCAAAAAGACACATCAGTGTCAAACAATGATGGTGACTGGACTGTGCCTCAAAACCTTCAAATATATTTGGACCCAGGGGACCCTAAATATGCTTATCAGCAACACATCGTAAAGCATGGGGGAATCAACTCCTGCCCACTATGTAGGTCAGCGGTGCAATCTGGGGGAATAACCCAGGAGTCAAACTTGATCTTCAAGGGGTCTTACATCTCATCTCAGGAGAATGTATTGGCAGACAAACAGCTGAGTAAGAAACCATCAGACCCACACTAATAAATGTTAAACAGAGATACTCTAATGTTCCTGGATTTAATGAACAGTTGGGGTGTGCTTCCCTAGGCAACAGGCAGTGCAGGAAGTTTTGCAAAGAGAACCAACTCCAACAGGTTGGACAATAGATGCCTCTTCTATAACATGGGTAGGTCTTTTTTCATTGTGATTTCCCTGTAGTATCTCTGATCCCTAGGAACTACAGAAGATCAAGAAGAAGGACCCTGATCCCTTTTGACCTGGACAGCTCTAGTTCTCACTCTTGCTTCATCTGGCAAGGTCAGTATTGGTTGTGACCTTGCATTTAATAATGGCAAAGCCTATACTATTGCCTCATTGCTTAGGCATGTTAGCAAAGAACAAAGTGTTCTTTTAGCACCCCAGACTGAAGACTGTAAGGCTGGCAGCTTAGATGATTGGGCATTCATGTCTTTTAGGGAGACATTCTTAGAGGACATGTTAAACATCACAGGGAAACTAAGAAACCAAACACATGGAAATCCTAGCAAAGTGAAACAAATTCTCATTCTTCTGCCTGGTAGATGCCTGGACCAGAATTCAGCACAAGTGTCATTGATTGTTATCTGTCAGACTTTTACAGAACAACTCTGTGTTGTGCATCTCTGGCATCAGCTATTTCAGCTTCTGCCCTTGGATCACACCTTATACAACAAGCTGCTAGTTAGGCAATTTCTGAAGGGGGTGTTGCACCTATATCCACCTAAAAGTGACATTACCCCACCACTGGACCTCAGGTATGCCTTGGAAAACTTCACTTTGATGCAATTTGAATCTGCTGCTTCTTGCCTCTGAATTACCTTTCGTGGAAGACTGCATTTTAGGTGGCTGTTTACTGTGTAAAAGGTCTGCAGAGTTGCAAGCTGTTATATATAGAGTCATTTTTAATTGCCGCCAAACAAACCTCTACATCTCACCGCTGTCTCTCTTCACAACTCTAAACTGGTTAGCATTCACTCGCCAACTCCTGCTCTCTACTCTACTAGTCATGGCACCTGAAAAGCCTGCATTGTTAAGCTTCCAAGGGCAATTGATTCAACTGTAGTATTCCATTGTCTTTTTGCTGTATGGCTTCAGTCGGTGTTTCCTTGCTTGTAAGTCACGCAAAAGTTAGAATCTATAAATGAATGCAATACCATCACTGTATAAATAATATGTTGGAAGAGGCTAGGGATATTAAGTAGCAGTGTTTGTTGAGGGAACTAGTTTGTTCAGCTTTGTCCACATTGTTTATAGTAACACAGGGGGGATACTATGGAGTAAATCTATATCTAAAAAGAAAACACATTCCAAGATTAGATGTAAAGGTAAACCATATAATGAACCTTCATCCTCTCCCCCTGATTATTCCTGGTCCAGGGATATAGTGGTTAGGCACAGTGTAGGGACGGGGATAAGTAGATGCTTTCCTAAACCATCACACAGTAACACATACAAAACTAACAAAACAAAACTAATATACATGGCATATCTAAGGAATACACCTAATAAATAAATGTGGGAAATAGAATCATGGAATGTTAAAGGGCTCCAAAACAAGAAGAAAAGAAAACTATTCTTACACCTTACATTAAAAACCACAGCCAACCTCATACTAATACAAGAAACGCACTTGACTGCAGATCAATGGGCAGAAATTAGCAGAAAGAAATGGATAAGTCAAATCATAGCTTCAGAGGGAAAACAAACAGTGCTGGGGCTGCCATAATAATTAAAAACAATTTAAGGAAAAATACTTAAAACCAAAGCTGACAAGGAGGGAAGATGGTGCTATGTAACATTTAATAGTCCTACAATACCAAAACCTATAATGGTACTTAATGTTTACGCCCCCTGTAATAACCAACAACACTTTTTTATGTCATTATACCCAACCTTAAACCAATTTAAAGATCACTACCTAGTGATTGGAGGTGACTGGAATACATATCAAAACCCAGAAAAGGATAAATGTAATCTGACCAAATCACATAATAAACAAGCCACATTAGTCCTTAATGAACTCAAACAAGATTTCAAACTATATGACCCTTTTAAACATGGGAACAGTGCAGATAAAACAGGGAAATTCACATTCTATTCACAATGCCACAAAATGTGATCAAGGATAGACTTCTTAATCTCTGACATATTCATTAACATGGACCCAACGATAACTATACATACCAGGTTCTTTTCAGATCACTCCAAAATCACACTGAACATTAACTGGGACAAAAAGATATATTTAGAGAATAGGGGTCATAATTGGTCATTAAACCCTAATTTACTTTCCAAAATGGATGTAATAAAAGAAACAGAAGCAATACTAAAAATAGCTCTTACAAATATCACTAACTCCCAAGTACCAACTGACATAGAATGGGCTGCAACCAAAGCACAAATCAGAGGATTGTTTATCAAAAGCAGCATACTATAAAAATACAACTGAAAGAGGACCATATACTGACAGGGAAAATAGAGCATCTTGAAGAAGAACTAATAAATAACCCTAAGAACCAAACAGAAGCAGAACTTTTAAAACTGCAAAGGGATCTATATATGTTAGAAACCAGGAACCTATCTTTCTATGAAGCCAGAATGTTAGCCACTTACATGAAGAAGCCCAGATACCATCTAGAGCTCTGGCCAGAATTATCTGCCAACACAAAAATGCCTCCAATATATCAGAAATAAACTACATGGACAAAAACTACACAAAAAATGAAGACATTATTAAAACATTTGAACAAATATACTCTCAAATATGTGGAGCACAAATACTACAAACCTCAAAGGAAGATAGAACTCTTTTCTTCAAAACTGAAATTCCCTAAACTCAATTTAGACCAACAAAAAAAACTAACTGAGCCGATATCCATCAGTGAAATTATTACAACAATCAAACACTTAAAAGTGCATAAGGCTCCGGGTCCGGATGGACTCACATCAGAATTTTACAAAGCATTTTCCCCCTTGATAGCCAAACTACTATACTATACACTGAATTACATAATAAACTATAAAATAAATGATATCCACTTTAATGCCTCTAAAACTATATTTATATTAAAAGAACACACAGACCCCAAAAACCCCGACAGCTACAGACCCATCTCCCTCTTAAATATAGATACTAAAATATTTACCTCAATACTTGCAAACAGAATGAAAAATCTGATAGAAAAATCCTCTCCCCAGAACAATCCGGTTTTACACCACACAGACAGACTAGTGACAATACATTAACATTAGATGCACTAATATCCTACGCTAACCGATACAATATTAACATCTACACAATGGTAGTGGATGCCCACAAGGCATTTGATAGGGTTAATCTAGAATTCTTACTCCAAACACTACCCTACTTTAATATACCCAATAACTTCATTCAGATCATCCAAACTCTCTATAGCAACCCATACACATCTCTGTATATAAATAAAACTTGGTCAAATAGGATCCTAATAAAAAATGGAACAAGACAAGGATGCCCACTATCACCCTTCCTGTTTAACTTATACCTAGAACCACTCTTTCTATACATTAAACAAAATACATATCACAATCCTCCATCAATACACAACTTCAAAATATACCTCACTGCATTTGTAGATGATCTGAACATATACTGCACTACACCAAATTCAGATATAAACAAAATAATAGCTGCAATTGAACATTTCTCGACTATGTCTAACTGCAAACTAAACCTTAATAAAACTAATATTTTCCCCCTAAAAACACCCAAACTCATCTCACTAATACCATTGTTAAACACAATAAAAATTAAAGAAGAAACTAAATACCTGGGAATCACCTTTTCCAGAGTAACAAAGACTTCTACCAACACAATGTAAACCTTAAATGGCAAAATATAATGCAAGACTGCAAAAGATGGAACAACCTAAAACTACCATTCTTGGCCAAAGTATCAATAATCAAAATGAACATTTTACCTAGATTAATGTATATATTCATGACATCACAGACAACAATACATAATAAATTCTTCAAACAAATTCATACCTTCCTAGCAAAATTTATATGGGAACCCAAAAAACAGAATCTCCTATCCAAAATTAACACTCCCCAAAAGCAAAGGAGGACTAAATCTACCAGATTTTAAAATGTACTACTCGATCATTAACACTAACAGAATATTGAGAATAGCTGAACATAACCCGTCAATGGAAAATTGGTCTCCTCTCTGGGTGACAATATATTATAGATATATTAAAGCTCTAGGTTTCAATCCCAAAGCACTTCCATTCCTGAAGCAGAAAGAAATACAAACTTATAACATTATAGAGCCCTTAAAACATTCTATCAACCTAGCGCAAAAACTCTTTCAATTCTTGAACCTTAGACATGCCATGACAATACTGCAACCCCTTCATAAAAACCCAAATTTAAAAATAAACAATAAGATGCTGGACTTAGTCCCTTTTCCCAGACTAAAAGATAAAACAATCCAAGATATCTATCCCTACCTTAACTGTTCAATACAAGAAATGAGGACCAACTTAAACCTCCCTATATCACACATAATAATCCTAAGACAAATCAAAGAACTGTGTTCCAGTTATCTCCAAAATATTACTATGACCAATAGTGACATAGAAATTTGTAGCAGGCTTTGGAAAACTATTACCACAACAAAGAAAACTATTACCAATTCATATAAAATGATAAATTAAATCAAATACCAGAAGGACCTCCTCTTCTCTAACTACTGGAGAAAAATTAAACCATCCATAGATGATCAGCAAATAAGCCAGGCAATCAATCTAACACTGAAGATTCTACCCCTCAAAAAGTTAGCATACACTCAGCTCATGATCAATAATAATGCTTATTTTACACCTGCAATCCTACACAAATTTAACATATCAAAATCACCTTTCTGCCCACACTGTAAGGACCAGATAGCTGACTTAATCCATGTATTTTGGAGCTGTAAATGTGTCTATAAACTCTGGAACTCTCTCAAGGTACAATTACAAAAAACTGGTTATCAAACATCAACATTAACTTGGGAATTCACTCTGTTACACATTCTCCCACCCAACATCCCAAGAAAACAAGCAAATACACTTTTAACAATTTTCCTACTAATGAAACTGTATATAGCTTTTAAATGGCTAGATACGATAAATATCTCTTGGGAGGGTTTTAAACAAGTAGCTATACAACACCTTTTAGCTCATAAAATAGTAATAGATAAAAGAAACAAAAACATGAAATCCAGAGAAATTTGGGAACAAACCTTTAACATCATATTAGCATAATTCATCACACAGCAACTTAGAAATACACTATAATGGAACCAAAGAACACATGCAAGTCCAGATATTAAATAATAACTTGGATATTACGAATGTATATACTGTCTATATAACTGTGGAATTAACAATGAAAGCATCTATGTACATAGTGTAAATAGATATGTTGTATGACCTATATCCTGTGGTATTTGACATCAATGTATAGCATATGTATATGTGTGTATGTGTATGTATGTATATATGTGTGTATGTATGTATGTGTGTATATATATATATATATATATATATATATATATATATATATGTATGTATGTATATATATATATATATATATATATATATATATATATATATGCACATGGTCATGTTGTAAGATGGTTTTTATTTGTGACATTTATTAATGTAAAAATAAAAATAAAAATTATTGAAAAAAAAAAAAAGAATCTATAAATGAGATTACTGCTGATTTAAAAAGCAGTCAAACAAAGTGGCATGTGTGTGTTTCACTTGTGCCAAGAGGCATGATATAGAGGATTTTACATTTGTTGACCAGGATAGTCCAACTGGATTAATGTCCATTTTCAGTGGAGGCCCAGGGAGAAAAGCTTCAAGGTAGACAGATAAGAATAACAAAGAAGGCATATTACCAAGGTAGACAGATAAGTAATAACAAAGAAGGCATATTACCAAGGTAGACAGATAAGTAATAACAAAGAAGACATATTACAGATGAGATATTTACAAATGACAAAAGCAGACATGAAATAAATATCACAAGTTTGAGTTACCCCTGGTAACAGTCAGGGGAAAAATAACAGTAATTTGATTAATAGATTATATACATTCATGGTGAAAGTTAGCCAGGCTTGTTACAGTGGCAAAGCCAGTTTAGTGCCAGATGTTGTTTGAGTTTAGCTTTGAATTTGGATAGGGAGGAGAGCAAAGTAATGTTAGCTGGAAGGAGGTTCCATGCTTTGCCTGCAGAGTTTGCAAAGAGGGAGTTACCGGCTATATTGTTAATTTTAATTGTCTTAATTTGTAGTCTGTTTGAGGATCGGAGCAGTCTTGGATTGTTGTGGGGGGTGATCATATTTTAAGAGCTGGTGTGTTATCTGGATAATAGAGGATTTTATTAGCCATAATCATAAGGTTATATTGGATTAGACTGGGAAGTTCTAGCCACCCAAGCTGTTTAAGGTGGATGCAATGGAAGTGAATCTTGGCATCCATGTCGACAACTAATAATAAAGGTTTACAGTCCATTTCAAACAATTGATTTATCTTGTCCAGGTACCACAAATTAATTAAAAAAAGATTAAAAAAAACCCCACATTTTCTGGCTTTGAAATACAGTAAAGCAGTAGGGAAGTGGTTGATGTCCGTAGATATTCCCTGTATAAGGGAAACAGTTTTTATTCAAAAAGCTTTATGTACTAAGCAGGCAGAAATGGGAGTTGAAACAAGGCCATTTTATGTCCTGCTGCTGTTTGCTGGTCAGCATCATCTGCTTTAGTGTAGACCTGACCTTATCAGTGGTTAAAGGGGTGATTAGCATTTTTAAGCACCCCCCCTAAGAGTTGTGGAGTTTGTGTCTTGCACTATATTAGTGATGAAACAGGATATAATTTAGCCATTTTCTGAGCGTAATCAGGGTGCTCCATGCACTACTAAAATAGCCCAATTTCCTGAAATTCTTGTCCATAGGGCAATAAAGAAGTTAAGAACTTATGATGGACATTCTAATTCATCCATCTGCAACCCCATTTTTCCCATTTTATCACTTGGTGTTGGGGTGTCACTTCAGCAGTGACAATCATCTAGGGCCAAGGTTTACACCGCAGGGCGGCTAGCCTTGTTGTTCAGTTTATTTTCCTCACTATTCATAAGGATGCAGGAGAGGTGCGATTTATCTAATAACTATCTACCCTGTATGGTAGAGCATTAGCAGCTGTTCATGTTATGCTCACCTGCTTGCCAGACACAACAAGGTAAAGCAGTAGGATTCTCATTCCAAATAGTTGGTATTATGGTTGCAACAGCATTCATTCAGAAAATCATTAATTAAAAATACATTTTTAATGGCTTGCAGACTAGTGCTAAATACACCATTATTCTCCTGCTGGTTGCTGTTTATAGTCTAAAAGTAGGCAGATGGGTGCAATTGAGGTAGGTAGAGACAAATTAGTTCTTGATGAGCAGCTTAAAGTTGCCATTAGGGAGACAACTGTGGAGCTTGGAGTTCTGTTGGGTTCACCAAATGTTTCTGTTAAGTTTATTTAGTTGTAGGCACTTTAGGTCAAACCTAAAGTTCGAAGTGTAGGTAAAATTGTTTTAGCAAATGGACTGAAGAATAGAGGACTAGGACAGCTGAGGAGACTGGTAACTTGGTAAGAAACATGTGATCTGATGTTGTTGTTTTCATTTGTTCCTCAACGAATGGGTTCAGATCCACTTGGCCACTTTCTAAAGATTCTAGGATCTAATTCTCAAGCTCCTCCCTTACCCATAATGCCCCTAACCACTACAATATCTGAGATCTGCCACTCTTTGAGATGGTCAGGATTGTGATTGCTCGAGCTCCTTTTGAGGTATTGTGAGTAAACAGCTACTTTTTTTTTTTTTAACTTTTTACAGTTTTGCTCTTCTCTTTGTTATTTAACTAAGTCCCCTTACCTTCAGCAACTTTCTCTGCTGAGTTTCATTATTTCTCTACTACCATTGTTGGTAGTCCGTTCCTTTCTTTCTTTCATTACCATTAGGTAATTCTAATTAATACCGTTGCTGGTAATGCATGCTTTTCCTCCTTTAAATAAAAAAAAATTCCTTTTCCGTCAGCTTGTTTGTTTTGTGTTTTCCAGCATGGCTGATAAGTCGACTGGATTTAAAAAATCCACTTCCTATGGGCATAAGATCCCCTATTCTGATGTCCACAGAGAGTGTGTTTATTGTTTGGGCCCAGCACATTTCGACACTCTTGTTTCATCTGTGCAGCCTTTAACATAGAGCAATAACCAACACAAGGAATAAACTAATTTTGAAAGGTCTACTTCCAGCATCAGCTTCTTCTACAGGCACTTCTTCTTCTTCAGGGACTCAAACCACCTCTCAGCCTAGGGAGCACTGTAAATGCTCAATTGCCCTGTCTCTTCAGTGTACACCTTCACTAGCACTACCAAAGAAGGTTTCTAAGACTGTGTATTCGAAGCTTTTGAATCCGACACCATGTACTGTTTAATTTCCTCAGCCACATGCCCCTAGGTTTTCTCCAGAGCCAGTATCCCCGAGATTAAGGTCTCCCTTGTTACAAGAGACTTCCAAGAAGTTGTCAAAGCCACCTTCCACAACCTCTTCCATTAAGTCTTCCCATAGTCTGTCCGAGTCAGAGGTGGATAAGATGATGAGGAAATTGCTCAGAACACAGATGCAGATAGTGGTCTTGACAGCCTCATCTCCCTATGGATCCAAAAGCCGTCAACCTTCATTCCAACCTGTACTTGCTCCTTCTCTGATCTGCCCATCCATTTCAGAATCCTTGGATCCAAACGTCCAAGAGTCGAACTGTTGGATCAGAAAGTTATTTCATCTTCAACGCCAGCTACTTCCCTGACCTGATCTGCTACAACACTGTTGGAGCACTACGGCTGTTGGAGCCAATGCACCAGACTCAGATGCAAAGGATTGACTTCGACTCCAAAGTTGCCATTGTTTCCTGTTGGAGCTTTGGCACTGGATAGCTCGGCTCCGACTCCTCCCGCAGACTGGATGGTTGGGGGGGGTCTTGGGGATTATCTGCTTTGGGAGCCTCTGGTGGGATTGTCCTCTGCTTCTCCTGATCCCTCTGCATTTGAGGTGGTGTAGGAGGTATTCTCTCAACCCAGAGTAGTTCCAACTTTCCTTTCTTTGGATCCATGCCTTTTTTCCTCTTTGGACTCTGTGTCTAAGTCCTCGTATCCTACACCTCAGAAACAGCCAGCCCAGATGAGCTTTCATGCAGTTCACACCAGGGATCTCCTCATCTCTTCTGATGAATCCCTGGAACATCCCACTGAGGAGGTCCCTCAGAAGAGGTGATGCAGGAGGGGGCACTTGAATTCCCCACAGAAATCCCTCACATAAGACACTGATTTTGATGAAGAGGAGGGATCCCCCTATATCTCCACGTGAAGATCTCTCATTTGGAGACATCTTAGAAATCCTTTCCCAAAAAGGTGGTTGGTCTTCCCAAACCCCTTTCTAGGAGGAATTGGTGTTCTTGGAAGCCTTTGGGTCTAGCCCATCTATGTCTTGGGTTACCCCCTCCCATGTGGATGAGCTTATAGACCTTATATCCCACAGGGCATGGAAAGAACTGGACTGGGTGGAACCTATCCCCAAACACCCTGACAAATTTTTAAGAGCCCCCGCTGTTGGACAGTACTGGACTAAAGGGATTCTTGTAGATGCCGTAATTGTTGCAACCATAGTTGTTGTGGCAGCCACCAAAAAGGAGATGGCTGAACAAAGCTCTACTGTCCATCCCTCTAACAGAGAGTCTAGGGCTTTGGACAGGTATGGTAAGCGAGTGTATGCATCAGTGACATTTTCCCTGCATTTGCTGAAGTATCTGACACACTTCACCAAATTACAGAGGGACTTGGTAAAGGAACTGTCTAATTCTGCCCCAGGATCCACATGCACAGAGGAACAGAAGTCTTTTTCCTCATGAATGGCCACCATACAATTGATTACAAATGCGTCCATGAGGTTAATCTCACATGCTATGTAAGGTTCAGGCATAGCCATAAGGTGAAATGCCTGGATGTGAGTGTGCAATTTTGTGGACTCCTTCAAGGCATCATTCATCAATGCTCCCTTTAATGGACTCTCTCCCACAGTGAACAGGATAGATCCCTCCAGCGTTCCTGAAAGGTTGCCCGACTGTCCCTCTCTGGAGACAGTTGGGGGTGTGTGCTTATCCTTGCAACAAAATCCCTGGTTAGCCATCACAAATGACACTTGGGTGCAAAGGATCATATCCAGAGGGTGTTTCATTCCCTTTTAACAAATTCTTGTAAAAACAAGGAAAACTGTCTCCAGTGTTCCACCCAATCAGAGAGAGCTAGCAGCTCAAGAGATCAGAAAGTTGCTAGACTAACGAACCATCCAAGAGATCACACCAGACCAAACAGGATCCGGAATTTACTCAAGGTTCTTTTTCATGCCAAAAAAGATACGAGACCTGAGACCTAGCTTTTATCTCAATTATCTGACCCAGTTTGTAAAAAATTCCAAATTCGAGATGGTCACAATTCAATCCATTCTGCCTCTTCTTCAGAAGGATGAGTGGATGTTCTCAATCAGTCTTCAAGATGCATACTATCACATCAAAATGAACAGGCACTCTCGAAGGTATCTATGCTTCTGGCTGGGAGCCAGCCGTTATCGGTTCAGACCCCTGTCCTTTGGTCTCACCACAGCCCACAGAGTGTTTGGACTGCTTGGATTCAGAGTGTTCCCCTATTTAGATGACTGGCTGCTTACTGCACTGACCAGGCATCTTTTCATAAAGACCAGAGACTCCAGCTATCACTTTCATTGTTAATCACCATAAGAATGCAAAAGTAACTTCAACCACTTCAAGTCTTGTAATTTATAGGGGCTCACATGGACACAGTCAGTTCTCTAGCTCGTCTGCCTCAAAACAAAGTTCTTACTTTGAAGACACAAGTCAAACTTATTCTTTCTCTTCCTTCTCTCCCCCCAGCAAAACTGGTTCTCAAAGATCTAGGGTCAATGCTTGCACCAGTAACTTTAATTGCCACTGCATGTCTCCACATGAGAATTCTTCAATGGACCCTAGCAGTGCAATGGTCTTTTCATCATCATCTCTTAAAACATCTGTTAAAATTGTCTCAGGCTTGCAGAAAGCCTGTTATTTGGTGAATTTACTCTGAGAAGATCTACTAGGTCATCCATTTATCCTTCTTTCCCTTAATGCCACATTGACTATGGACACCTCCCAGTTGGAGTGGGGGGGGGCATTACTTGGGATAGCTTTTGGCACGTAGTCCCCACAAGAGACCAATTTGCATGTCAGTGTCCTAGAGATGAGAGCAGTGCTTCTAGTGTTACAGGCCTATCAGATCTTTCTCCTTGTAGGGGCTATTGTGGTACATGCAGACAACATGTCAGTAGTCTGGTACATCAACAAACAGGGGGAGCCAAATCCTACTCCCCTTTGTCAAAGCAGTGAGAGTATGGCAATGGATGATCTTATCCACCTCCTTTCTTGTGACGATGCATATTCTGGGGAAATCCAACATTCTAGCAAACAAACTCAGCAGGACCATCCTTATGCCTCACGACTGGTCTCTGACCCACTTAGTGCCAAACAAGATCTTCCACAAATGGGGTCAACCTTGCTGTGATCTGTTTGCATCTCTCCTAAACAACAAATACAGCAGGTTCTTTGCCCTTATCCCATCTCAGGACAGTCATCAAGAGATGCTCTAGTCCATGATTGTCCCTTTGGGCTCCTTTATTCTTATCCTCCCCTGCCTGTTACCCCAAGTTTCTTCAGAAAGCACTTCAGTTGAAGAGTACAGTAATCCTCATTGCTCCCTTTTGGCCTCGACAGGTGTGGTTTCCTTTCTTTGGTCTCACCTAGTGCTTCCTGCTTGGATGCTAGATCCCAGTCCAGACCTCCTATCTCACCCATCAGGGTAGATTCACCTGGAAATTGTAGGCCTCAAGTTGACCTTATGGTTTCTCCAGTTCCAATGATGGCTATACATTCCACCCCCTATCTTACCCATCAGGGGAGATTCACCTGGAAATTGTAGGCCTCAAGTTGACCTCATGGTTTCTCCAGTTCCGATGATGGCTAGACATTTCAGGCTTTCCTCCTTCGTTCAAAAGTTCTAGTCTCTGCTCATAAACCTTCGACTAGGAGAATTTACAAAAGTAATTGGAAAAGGTTTTCCTTTTGTGCTCATCCAAGAGCGTTAGATTCTTTTATTGCTCTGCTTCCAGCTGTTCTAGATTTCCTTGCCTTGATTTTTCAAGGTGGAACAAGTTTTCCAACTATTAGGGTTCATATACCAGACATCTCAAACTATCACATCAGAGATAATGCTTCTCCTTTAGCATCATCTAAATTATGTAAATCCTTTTTTAAGGGTACTTTTTACTTGGACTCCAATACTATACCTTGGGACCTCATTATTGTTTTGCAAACCTTAGTACGTTCTCCCTTTGAATCATCAGCTAAAATAGAGCTCAAGTTTCTTTCATGGAAAAGTGTTTTTCTGGTTGCTATAACTTCTACAAGATGAGTATCTAAACTTAAACACTATCTTCCAAACTACCATATTTGATATGTCACAAAGACAAAGTTACTTCACACACAAATCCTTCCTTCTTACCAAAAGTTGTCTCTGAAACCAATATCAACCAAGTTATCAATTTGCCAATTTTCTTCCCCAAAATTTGAAAAACAAAGGAAAGTGCATCTTTCATCTTCTTGATGTACACAGGCAGCTGTGTTCTTACCTTCACAAAACCAAGGAATTTAGAAAAACTGTTCAATTATTTGTCTCCTTTACTAGTAAAAAAATTGGGAAGACCAGTTTCAAAAACTACATTGAGTGAAAGGATAACAGATTGTATTTCTTGTTTATTCTTTCAGAGGCATAACCTTCCCAAGACAACCAAAAGCACATTCAACCAGGTCAATTTCTACATCAACTGCCTTTTGGGCTAGAGGCGCTATTGATGATATCTGTGCAGCTGCCACTTGGTCTAATACCCATACCTTTGTTGCGCATTATAAATTGGACATCATTTCCAGAAACAGAGTTCCCTTTGGTTCCGCGGTTCTCCAGAACATCCTTCCATGAAGGCCACCCAATGTTACAGTAGCTGGAGACTAAAATGACAACATCAGATAAAGAAGTTACGTACTCACCACAATGTTCCATCTGTGTTATCCATTTTCATTCTTCCTCAACTCCCCCCATCCGCCTGTCCATGACTTTGGGAGAGACTTAAGGGAATCGTTAGGAACCATAGTTCTTCTTTGAGCTCATCTTTCAGCTGTCACTTTTCTGTAATAGCATTGCTATTGTAGTTTTTGATTATAATCCATATAATAGCAGAAAACTCAAGGACATTATGGGTAAGGGAGGAGTTTGAGAGTCAGATCCTAGAATCTTCAGAAAGTGGCTGAGTCAGATCTGAACCCATTCATTGAGGAAGAATGAAAATGGGCAACAGAGATGGAACATTATGGAGAATACATAAACTTTGTTTTTATTACCTTGAGAGTAAGAAGTCTGTTCATAGAGAAGGATAGGCGATTAGTACTGGGACAAGTACTACTAAGTGGATCATGTGGCTTGCATGGTGTGGGAGTACCACCTGTAGTACGGTTACACTAATGGTGTATGCATTGGTGCCACCTCCCTAATAAAAACATAATATACAAAGTGCATGTGGTCATAGTGGCTGGGATGTCTTGTGGGGGTGGGGTCACAATTAGTTTGTACCTTCTGAAACAGGTGATCAGTCTAATGACAGGGCTGTACAGTGAAGTCATGTAGATTGTGCACAGAAAGCACATCAACTGATAATTGAGCCAGAGACCCTGTTACTGTGAGATGACAACGCTAATCACTGTACCACTGACACCTGACTATGTCGTTAATATGCAGGTATTTCTTTTATTTGGTCATGAATTTTTAATTTTTGACTCCTCCTGTAGTTTTCAGCCTTTTGAACATCTAAAGCCTACCTTCCCAAGCAAGAAACACTGTGTACTTTATTTATCAAAACCAGAAAGCCTGTAACATTTTGAATAGGCAAAGTCATTGAAGAGATCTATGTGTGCAAATGTGTATAGTAGCTACTTGTTAGCAGCTAATTTTGCTTGCGATCCAGTATCATTCAGTTCAGTAAAGAGCATGTTGTCATATAATTGATAGCAAGGTGTTGAAGCATCCTTTGGTCAACAATATTAACTGCATGCCCTTCAGAAGAAAGCCTCTTGATATAGTATGCATATACAGAAGTGAAATGTCAGTGAAACGGTAGTACGTTTTCTTTTTATGCAATTTAAAAATGTTCATCTATCTGCATGCAACGTGATTCCTTTTCACTTATGCCACAAACACTTCCTCCACTGAACCATATGAAGGCTGTATTGGTGGCTGTTGTGAGGCTTAATTCACAGAATGTGTTAAGATTAAATGCAGATGCAGAAGTAAGGCTTTCTTCTGTAACATATGTCATTTTTTTATATTTCAGCTGTTAAATCCAACTAGTGAGTTCATTATATTTAACTGCTATGATGCTAATTAATAGAAGTGACCAGTGATGATGCTTATATTTTTCTGAAGTGAGGTCCTCCAAGCAGCTTGTTAAATACGGCTTTGGACTTAACGAAAAGTTTGTGCACTGTTTATACTTTCTTTCTTGTAATGGAAATAATAACAAAAAAGATCATTATCTCTACACACAGTTTTGTGGTTTCCAAGTTACATGTTGCTTACATTGTACTTTATCACTCTAAACTGATGCTCCCATGGCTAATAAGATGGGCAGAAGAGTGATGCATAAAATATTTCTTTGTTTAATGAAAAGTCCGTGTGACATAGTCTCTTTAAATGAACTGAGTGAGACATTGATGATGTTTTGCCCATCACAGAGTAAAGTACTTTGCTGGCAAATAGTATGTTTATCACAGCTCTATGGTCAGCTCCATCATTCTGAACTACCGTAACATCTGGGAAAAATACTTTTTTTTTCTTAATAGCTGAATGTTTAAAATAAAAGCATTCATTGTACTCCAGAGTTGCATAAATGTGTGACCAAAGCCAAAACAAATGTTTCTGTCTGGAAATACTATTTTTATTAGAATTCCTGATTACATTATTTTTTTTTCATTACTTGTTAATTTCCCTGGCAGGAGTGGTCTTTTCTTGAGTAGCAACGTTTATAAACAGGAAAGTGATCTGAGAGACATTGTAACAAATAAATATCTAATGTACATGTAAGCAAGGACGCCCGCAGGCAGGTGCAAGGGGGTGCACTTGCACCCCCCTGGAAATCGTCTGGCCGAGAAATTAATTTTACTTTAATTTAAAAAAAAAAAAAGTTTTTTTTTTTTTTTTTTTTTTTCAAAGAAAGGGCATTCCTTTTTAAGAACGCCTTTGCATCCCAGTTTTACGCCATAGGGCAGGGGAGGAGGAAGCACCCTCCCACTTTACAGCTGCAAGACCTGACTCAATGTGCACGCCTCGCGCTACGTAATTTAAATTACAAAAGTGCGGATCGGTTCCTGGTAGTGGTAGCCACACTGTCAACTCCCACAGGTCGGTAAGTAAGCTCCATTTCATTTAATTTCTGTATGCAGTTGCAGACTGAGCTATGCTCGTTTGCCGTTTCATTTCCTTATGCAGAGCTGTGCTCCGTTTCATTTAAAGGATGTAAGCTTTCATTTCTAAAAGCAGGCACATTCTGGTGCCTGCCTTCCTACTGTGTTTTGATACTCTAAATAAGAATTCTATTACAGTACAAAATCATAAGCTCTGAATGACTTCCTGCCAACATTTGGCCAAATAAAGTCACCCTTTTCTGTCAATACAATTTGCTCAGATGTCCAAAGGAAAACTGGCAAAGGCTTAATAAGGAATAAACAGAAAAGTAAACTTCCATATGAATTAAGCAGGCTGTTTAATTTCATTATAACGAGTTAGTTTTGAATTTTAAATAACACAGCTGCCTGGTAAAACTTTCTTGATCAAAAGCTTAACCAGAAGGTTATAAATAACAACTATATGCCTGGAGGAGATAAATCATAACATACAATCCCTTCACTATTGTTGTGGTTATGCCATACTTTTTAATTAAATGTAGCAACCTGTTTTATTTTTACATCTCAACTGCACAAATACCAGGTATATCTAAATGCATATTAAGTATTCATAAGACTCAGATGCTGAGTAGAATTTTCCTGAATGCAATGCCATTTAGTAGTAAGTGTAGTTTTAAAGTGTTATTTTCCATAATTTCTGTAATAAAATAACTAAAGCAGTTACCTTAGTTCATATACTTTATGGCATAATTGTATTTATTACTGCTTGGTGTAACTCATTCTAAGCCTTTTGGTTTAAACACTTGGGCTTCGGACCAGTTAGTTGTTTTGCACTGAGAGGGTTTGTGGTCTGCACTGTTGTGGCAGAACAGGTAGCTTACATCCTTCTAGGTTGAGAACTGCTGATTGAGGGCTCAGTGTCTGTTATTCTAAAAGTGTATTAATTCTGGTTTAAGCACTTGGGCTTTCAAGCCAGTTATTTTACATTAAGAGGGTTCGTGGTCTGCACTCTTGTGGGAGGAGAGGCTGGACTCTGCCCTTCTGAGCTGGGAATTTCTGGTTAAAGGCTTATAGTGCATGCATATCTGAACTGTTTCTTACTGAAGTTGGTGCGCCTTGTTTGCTGTGGCATAGACTGGATTCGGGCCTGCTGGATCTAGCTTTGTTTGTGTAACTTGAGCACTAATCCAGACATTCTCTAAAGTATTCAATGGTATTTATTACTGCTTGGTTGTAACTTGATTAAAGTGTAGCTATCATTCAAGTCTTTTGGATTAAGCACTTGGGCTTCAGACCAGTTTTACATTAGGAAGGTTTGTGGCAAGCACTGTGGTGGCAGGACAGGTAGCTTTCATCCTTCTAAGTTGGGAACTGCTGATTGAGAGCCCAGTGTCCAAGTGTATTAGTTCTGGTTTAGGCACTTGGGCTTCAGGCCAGTTATTTTACATTAAGAAGGTTCGTGGTCTGCACTCTTGTGGGAGAAGAGGCTGGACTCTGCCCTTCTGAGCTGGGAATTTTCTGGTTAAAGGTTTATAGTGCCTGAATATTTGAACTGTATCTTACTGAAATTGGTTCACCTTGTTTGCTCTAGCATAGACTAGATCCAGGCCTACTGAATCTAGCTTTGTTTATATGCTTGTTGTTTGTTTGCTTGTTATTTCCCTGGAAGCTAATTCCACCTAATACGCAACTTCTCAGCGCTTCTGTGGATCACTAGTGATATCTGCATTGCTTACTGTACTTATTTCCTTGTTTCACTTGAAAGAAAGTTACTGTTTGTCGTTTTTGCATTTAGTTACTTGTAACACATTGCACTCAAGTTACCTGGCACTTGCTCACTAAAGCAATTATATAAGTCAGCACTAAAAATTAAAAGCACTACACCCTCACTCCCCACTGGCCCTTGTTTTCAATTAAGGATTTCCCAATATTATTCTAGCATGTCCAAAGGTCAGTTGTCAATCTCCTCTCCGGTCCAGCTGGTGAATCTGGGAATCTTGAGGCAATGTTATAACTGCCTCATGTACACAGACAACCCTCTCCTCCTCCCACATAACACAAATACTTGCGAGAGATGCAGCTATTTAGCCAAACTGGAGGCTGAGCTCTCTCAACTCAGGACTGGCAAGACCAGACAGGAGGAGAAGGCAACTACACACACCACAAAACCAGCCTCACATAATGCTACCACTCCACTGAATCAAACACATAAACACACAAAGACATACTCGGAGGCTCTGAGTAAAATTTACCTAAACAGCAGAATCCTCCAAAGCAGACACCCAAACAACTGCTACCTCAAGACACCCCACAAGCAACACATAAACCACAAAAGCAGTGTGCAAAGCAGTCACAGCCCTTAAGGCCAAATACAACACCAAACATACTTGTCATAGGTTGCCCCATAGTCAGACACACTTGCCTCCCACTCACCAGGCTGAACAAGGAGAGGGTCCCAGTAAGCTGCCTATCGGGCTAGAATCCGCCACATAACACAAGCACTGGTCACTCCACGGCAAGTACAAATATGACACAGTCATTGTCCATGCTGGTGTGAGCGACCTGAACCTCCCTGGACTGCATGAAAAGAGACATAGAGGAGCTCTCTGATTATGTAGCCCAGGCAGGTATGACCCTAACCCTGAGCAGTATCCTTCCTTCACCAAGAATGATGCCACAATATAGAGACAAGATGATCAGCGTTAACAATTGGCTTAATGTCTGGTGTCATTCAAAGGGGATCCAGTGTCTGTCTGCCTGGGATGACATGCTTGACAAGCCACGCTTTTTCGCAAGGGACGGCTTGCACCTGTCACCCCTGGGATTCCGGATATTGGCTAAGGCTCTTGCCACCCCATAGTGCCTTTTTAGGCAAGGCTCAAATTCTAAACCTACCACCCTAGAAAACAAAAATGGGAAGAAATTGAGGGTAATGCTGCTCAATGCCAGAAGTCTAAATCTCAAAATGCACTTTTCGAGGCCCTTCTCAGTATGGAGAACATCGATGTCTGTGCTGTAACTGAAACCTGGTTCAAGGCTCCTGAGAGCACCCGGCACTATTAGGTTTTACCTCATATCATGCGTTCCGCCCCAAAACCCGGACCACTCCACAAAAGGAGGGTGTATCCATATTCATAAAGGATACTCACACCTCCAGGTTGGTGGCAACGAAACCATCCAGGTGCAACTAACCATAGGCAAAACTGCTCTACAAATTGTAGCATGCTACAGGCCACCCTCTCAAACTCAGGAACCCCACACAGCCTTCCTGAAGACACTGGAGGGTATAAATGTATCTCCAAACACCATCATATTGGGTGACTTCAACTACCCGAATATAGACTGGGAACATTACTCAAGCCCTAACTTTCTAGCCCAACGGTTCCTGGAGTTCATAAATTCAAATGCCATGGAACAGCTAGTCACTGTTCCCACGAGAGGAGAAAATATACTAGATCTCATTGTCACAAACATGGGGACAAAATGCTCCACACGAAGTATATCCCTCATTGGTGAGATCTGATCATAAACTAATCTCACTGGAAATCCACATCCCGCCCACACCACAAACAAAAAAGACCATAGTGAAGAACTTCTCTAAAGCAAACTTCACACTACTCAAGACTGGTGTGGTATCCTTCAAGGCCCCTGAGTCAGAGGAAACCACAACCCAAGCTCCGGAAGCCCTTACAAATGCCTTCTATGAACACCTCCAGGACTGCATGGATCAGTCAATCCCAAATAAAACCAAGACTCTTTCCACAAAGGGCAAACGTCCAGTCTGGTGGACCCCAGCCATTAACAAACTTTACAATAAGAGGAGAAAGCTATTACATGATAGAACAAAATCCATAAAAAGTCACCCTGATCATTATTAGTAAAAAATACGAGCACTCATAAAATCAACTAAGACCAATTTTGAGAGAAAAATTGCCATGGATTCAAAGGACAATCATAAGGCCTTTTTCAGCTATGTTAGGAACCTGGGTGGAAACTCACAGATATGCTCAGAATTAGTCCAAAATGATACAAAAATCACTGAACCCACAGACATTGCCAACATACTGGCAGACAGGTTCAGTGCAAACTTCACCCCTCTCCCCTAAAGGAGAGATAACTATCCCAGCCGAGTGTAGCCTCCCGGACATCTCAAATGCGCAGGTGAAAGCTGCTCTCTCTAAAGCTAAAACACAGCATCAATGGGACGGATGGTGTCCCCGGCTGTGTGCTACGAGCTAAATGAGGAATTAAACCGCACATAAGGCAGCTGTTTAATCTCAGCCTTACCACAGGATACGTGCCCAAGGAGTGGCGTACAGCAACTGTGGTCCCACTCCACAAAGGTGGCCTCACGGACCCTGGTAATTACCGCCCATAAGCTTAACAAGTCTAGTCTGCAAAGCTATGGAGAGGATCATAATGGAGCTCATAAACAAAGATATAGGGGACTTGCAGACATTGGACCCGACCCAGTTTGGCTTTGTCAAGGGAAGATCATGCCTTTTGAACTTGGTCGACTTCTTGAAATAGTCACCAAGGCCATTGATGAGGAAAGGCAGTCCATACAGCCTACCTTGACCTTGCAAAGGCTTTCGACACAATACCCCACATTGTAGAAAAACTTACCAGCTTAAATGTAAACCCATATGTCACAAGATGGGTTGCAAACTGGCTTAAGGACAGAACCCACAGGGTTAGAGTTGCTGGCGCTGTGTCAGACTCCAAGCCGGTCACAAGTGGTGTCCCACAGGGCTCGGTCCTTGGCCCCTATTGTTTGGCATCTACTTCTCAGAAGTACAGGCCAACATGGGAGGACTTTGGCTGACAAAGTTTGCAGATGACTGCAAACTGGGCCATAGTGGAAAGTGCATCGGACACGGATATCCTTCAGAAGGGACTCACGGAAACAGATAGCTGGTGCCAGAGCCATGGCCTGAAGTTAAACGCCAAAAATGTATAGTCATACCCTTCGGGAAAAACAAGGTAACCCCAAGCTACCATATAGGTGGCAATCCACTAAGCACAGAAGAGGTTATCAGGGACCTGGGGACCCAGGTTGACAGTGGCCTTTCTTTTGACACTCACATTGCTAAAGTGGTTAGAAAGACCTTCTACATTGCCCACCTGATCATGAAGGGATTCACATCCAGATCTAGTGAGGTCATTGTTCCCCTGTACTCTTCACTTATCAGACCAATGATCGAGTACAATGCCCCATTCGGGATGTATCTCACCCGACATCTGCAGCAATTGGAGAGACCCCAAAAGTTCCTCACCAAAAGGATAAAGGGACTCCAAAATCTGTCATATGCTGCCAGATTGAAGAAACTCCAGCTCTATTCAGTCGCATACCGTCTGCTCAGAGGTGACATGTGCCTGACATACAAGGCCATGTCCAACCCAGAATTAATGGACATGCTCCACCTCAAAAATCCAAATCCACCAAAACCACTAGAGCAAGCGACTTAAACCTTAGCACGGATATAAATAGGGCGTGCTGGAGGGATAGATTTATCACTCAGAGACTCCTATGCTGTGGAATAAAATCCCGGTCCATGTGAGGCAGAGCACCTCGCTGACTCTGTTCAAGAGAAATCTAGACCTGTGGATGGGAGATCGTAGGTTTACCCCGGAATCATCTCTGGGTCACTGCTGGACAGAGGCATAACAAACTAATGGGCACAGTATTTTTCATATAAGGTGGCGTAAGCCACAATAATTTGGGCTAGGCTTATAAATGCCTTAGGGCAGATAGCCTAGTATAAACCTATGAACCTATAACTATCTGGCAAGCACAGGGCATTAATAATATGCTCATTTACTCAGTTGTAGTAATAAATAAAATATATTTGTTATCAGAACTGTGTTGTCAGAGAACTTCCTAATTTGATTATTTTAAAAAAAATATGGTGGTCACAAATGTGTTTGCAATTGAAATAATCCCTAGTCTACAAAAGCATACCTTTATATTAGCCAGTCAGTATGACTTCACAGTTTCAGACACACCAGCAGGGAAGTCTGTTCTGTCTGTTTCCAAAGTGTATGCCAAAAAGTACAGAAATTGATGAAATATGACAGATTATAGCAGAGAAAAATAAATGTATTCAGGGTCAGTTTAAGAATAATTACTGAAACCTACACACTACAAAAGAGCAGTCTTCCAATATCAAGTAGGTTGTAATAGAGATTAGTGTAATGTATTTGCAAGTAATAGAATATCTGTTGCGTACTGCAACAATTATGTTTCTCATTTCTCTTATATTAAGTGGACAAAGCTGTTTGTGATCTTTTGCATGTATTGTGAAATGGGTTTGCAAACCTTTGAATTTGCTGTGAAAGGCTGAGTTAGCACATTTTTCTGTGAGTATTAATTGTAGCATTTGTAATATGACAGTACAGCTTTATAAATCACTATGCCTAAAATGAGATGTTTCATAAGACTGTCGGTTCTATTCCCACACAAGGTGCTTAGCTTCATTTAGTCTGGCAGTTAGTAGGAGATTAAAGCTAAGAGCTGGTGATAAACTGCTTCCTGTACTCTGTGGTTTGATTCCCTCAGCCTCTGATAAAGTTAATTTTATCAGATTCTAGCAATGTTCTTGGTTCATGACAGAAATATTTATAATCTGTTCCTATTTATTTTAGGCTTTGTCCAGATTTCTTGCACTAAGAGGTTGAGGTGTGTGTGAGAGAGAGTGAAATGCCCTAGTTAGAGTTAGCAGGTGGATTTTATTTTCAAGTGCATTTTCAAGGAATTGTGAGTTTTAAGGGAAGAGAAATTTACTGCTCCTCATGCTAAGCCTACTTAAAATGTGCAACTGTTTTGTTTAGAAAATGTGCATTTTCAAGGAATTGTGAGTTTTAAGGGAAGAGAAATTTACTGCTCCTCATGCTAAGCCTACTTAAAATGTGCAACTGTTTTGTTTAGAAAATGTGCATTTTCAAGGAATTGTGAGTTTTAAGGAAGAGAAATTAACTGCTCCTCATGCTTAGCCTACTTAAAATGTGCAACTGTTTTGTTTAGAAAATGTGCATTTTCAAGGAATTGTGAGTTTTAAGGAGGAGAAATTTACTGCTCCTCATGCTAAGCCTACTTAAAATGTGCAACTGTTTTGTTTAGAAAATGTGCATTTTCAAGGAATTGTGAGTTTTAAGGGAAGAGAAATTTACTGCTCCTCATGCTAAGCCTACTTAAAATGTGCAACTGTTTTGTTTAGAAAATGGTATCACTATTGTAGTATGGAATTTTAAAGCAGCACAGCAGGTAGCATACTTGCATCTTGATACAGAAGGTTATAGGTTCTACTCCCACAACATGTAGATGTGTATTTTAAGGAGGTGGAGTGCTATAGTCCTGAGTATGTCCTCCTTTGGATGAGATGCTAATAACTATGAACCTGTTTTTCAGCTTGCCACCTATTCCCTATTGCAATATACCAGCTTACCATTTTTAATATAATGTAGGCAATTTATTCTTCAAGGGCGGCAGGCATTGAATTTGTAGATTAAACACTGAAATATAAAGTTGTTTTCTAGCAACAACCTCTTCACTGGTTTCAGATCTCTTTAATGTGGAATTATTCAGATGACTTTTACTTCTGCAAAGATTCTGCATATCAATTGATATTGGTGGATTGTATGACAGAAGTTTGACTAGAGTGGCCTTTCTGGTTGAAATGTTCTGAATTGGGCAGGTTATCATTATTGGTTCATATGATTTGTTTCATTGTTTAAAGGAAAAATGTTCAGAACTATAAATTTAAAACACTTCAACTAGTGGTGCTGTACTATACAAGGGATATAATTCAATTATTATATAGTATAATTAATACAGTCAGGAAGGTGAATCAAATAACTTTTCCATGGTTCTAAAATGTGTGCAAGGAGCCTATGATTTGAAAACAGTCCAAAGGTAAACTTACCCTGCCACTGGCCAGATGCATTTTCTTTGAATGTGGGTTCCAATGTTTCAGTGAATGTGGGTTTCAAAGGTAGAGAAGTTTTAATGCTAAGTCTGTTTTCATTGTAGGACTATTGCTTTGTTTAGGTTTAGTAAATGTCTATCAGTGTTTGTGCTATAAAAGTTGTAAATGAAATCCAAATATCTGTAATCATTGTAGAAGTAAAGCATAAAACAGTATGCACACTGAGAGATTTGAACAGTGTCTATGACAAATGGGGAGAAATAGCCAAGCAATGGGACACTGGAATGGCTCTGTGGGTGGGTGGGGCTGAGTGGGTGGGGCAACAGAGGGGGTGGGGCTGCATGGGCGGGGCTTGGGTTTGCACCCCCCTGCAAAAAATCCTGCGGGCTCCCTTGCATGTAAGACCATGTGTATTGGTTGGATACTTTAATTGTGAGGCATTGTAGTTATTCTAAAAAAAGTCTCGAAATTGCTTCACCTCTTAAGCTATTTCATTGAATATTTCAAGAAACCTAAGGATGGAGTTTGATAATACCACTTCAGCATCCAGTATGTTTAAGAAAAAAAAGGGGAAATACTTGACTTTTATGTTGCATGAGCAGAGAAATAAGTGTTTGTGAGTGTGTGTGTGTGTGTGTGTGTGTGTGTGTGTGTGTCTTGAGGAGTATTTATTTCCTTGTGTTATATTTACCAAGAAATGAAGTGTATGATGCTGGCTAACAAACGCTGAGCTTAACATTTGCACAATAATGCATTATGACATAAACCTAGGGGGCTTTGTGGTTTCATCAGGCAACCTGCCCAGACCTCTGTGGTTCTTCTTCAGATATCTGAACTTCTGTTAATTTATGAGAAGTTAGACACATTAAGATACTAAAATATATTTATATTTATTGAAGTACTTCAATATAAATATCTTAGAATTTTGAGGTACATTTGCAAATGTTCCACATTAGTAAGTGAAAGAAAATCCTTTTCAGGCATAACATATACAACAGAAAATAAATCTGAATATAGCTGTGACTACATTATTCCTAATCACAAGTGTAAGATTCAATACTGTAATTCTCTGTTGTCTGAAAAAGGAAATTGCTGTTAAAAAATGGCTTTTTACACAATTAACGCAGTACCTATACACACTTGGACTGGACTGATACTTGTATGTACTAACTAGAAGGTTTCAGTTTACCTCAGAGTAATGGTGGTACTCTGAGGTATGTTAGCTTCAATCTTAGATGTATTTCTCTGCTTTCACACTTGCAGTTCTACTAATCCATGGATACCTGTTAACAGCCCTCAGAATTTCAGCTGACAGTCAAGTTTCCACAGCAGTTTAAAGTTTAGTATTAATGAACAACCCAAACATTTTCAGAACAGAGAGCACCTAAATAGTATTGAAAATTAAGTACAGAGTACACGTTATAGTGATAGAGCTACTAGGTGAGAATATGGAAAGAAAATATTAATTACATTGCCCAGCAGGTGGAGAAAATATGGGAAATAATTTATATCTATACACTTTAAAATATGAAGACAATGGACATGAGTGAACTGTGTAATTTACAACCATGTTTGTGATAAAGCTGTTAGATTAAAAATAACTTATAAATGTATGTGATATAAAGAGTCTTCTTTTTCTTCTTCTTCTTTCGGCTTTTTCCCTGTTAGGGGCCGCCACAGCGGATCACCTGTCTGCTCATAATTGGCAGTGGAGTTTTACAGTGTCGAGTTGCCAGCCCGGCGCCCAACCTTCCACAGAAGGCACACACACTCACACCTAGGGCCAATTTAGAGTGTCCAATCCACCTACAGCATGTCTTTGGGATGTGGGAGGAAACCAGAGCACCTGGAGGAAATCCACGCAACCACAGGGAGGACATGCAGACTCCGCACAGAAGGCACCCCAGCAGAGAATCGAATCGGAGAACCTCTTGCTGTGAGGTAGCAACGCTAACCGCTGCACCACCTCGGCCACCCTATGTGATATAAAGAGTATGTATTCCATATTCATAAAAGTATAGAATTGTCATGCTATTTCTGTGGTAGAATCATGGCTTCACATCTGCAGTGTACAGGGTTTAATCCTAACCTCTGGCCTCTGTATGATTGGATTATCTCCATTATTCCTTTGTTAGTATTGTGGGTTTTCTTCTCAGTGCACTGTTTCTCTATTGCACAGAAACTTCCTGGTTGACAGGCCACACTAAATTACCTATATATGTATTGATCTACTAGAATAGATCAGAATCATAGGAGGTTACTAGGCTATTTGCCCTGAGGCCCTTATAAGCCTAGCCAAGAGTTTAGCCCATTTTTAGACAAGTCAGCACCCAGAGCCCCTGTCCAGCAGGGAAACAGGTGGAATCCCAGGGGTGTATTTTCTGTTTCCCATCCAGTTATCCATTTTGTGCTTAAAAAGGGATAATGAGGTAACCAAATGTCGACAATGTTGGCATCATCTAATCAGATATCACTGGAAAACTTCACTTAAAATGCATTTCATTGAGTCATAATTCATACAAATTTGCATGCACAGCAAATGTTCCTTTTATATTTTCAGTGGTGCAAACTCCTCTGCATCATCCCATGCCCCCTTACCTAAATTTACCAATTGTATGGTCAGACAATTGCTGAGAAAAGGAAAAGCATCACACACACACGGAGTCATTGCTGGTGTACAAGCTCAAACTTTTATATATATGTGTATATATATATATATATATATATATATATATATATATATATATATGTAGGTGAGTGTGTATATATACATATGTATCTATATCTATCTGTATATCTGTGTGTGTGTGTGTGTGTGTGTGTGTGTGTGTGTGTGTGTATATATATATATATATATCTGTATATATCTATATATGTATATGGGATTACTGTAGTGTAATATCAACTGCAAAAAAATAGCTACTGAAAAATATCTAAACACAAAATATGGACAAAGTCTAAGATATACTAGGGAAGGTTTTTATGCCTTTTCCCCACTATTGTGCAATTCTGGAGTTGGTATGAGGGGGTGCAGAGGGATTTGACCCCCTGCAAAAAGTTTGGTTTTCGATGTGGTTAGATTTTATTGACATTTTGTGCTTGGATATTTTTGAGTTTAGATATATTTTTACATCATTATTGTGCTCTTTAGATAATTTTAAATAATCCTATAGCAATACATATTCCAGTCAATCAAACAGGAAATAGATGAAAGAAAAAACAATCGGAAAAAAAAACATTAAAACAACATCGGTTTGAAAAAGAAAAAAGAAATCATCTTTTGCCCCTTTTGAACCCCCAGCTGGGAGACTGTGCTCACCCACTGCACAATAAATATATCAACGCTGACAAAACACAGTACTGGGGAAAAGGCGAGTCTCCCTTTCTCCAGTGTTGTGCTGTCTCGAACAGCATCTGACCAAACATGAGTCAATGAATGCTGCTCAACAATAATGGCATTTGAAGGCTTGACTAACAGCCTACATTGTATATGTATGTATTCTTTTTTTTTTTAATGCCTGGCAGTTAGCGCTGGGGATTATGGCTATGAGCTGTTAATGAGCTACATCCAGTAGTGCAGAGTTTTATCCCCTGTGAACAAGTCATTAGCCAGACACTACCCCAGGCTAAGTCTGAGGTCCATTTGGATAAGAGTTCTGTTCTTTTTAATGATACAAATATATAATCTATCTGTATATATCTATAGCTAATCTATATGCTAATCTGTATATATATATATATATATATATATATATATATATATATATATATATATATGTGTGTGTGTGTGTGTGTGTCTGTCTGTGTTTTTATATATATATATATATATATATATATATATATATATATATATATATATATATATATATATTCATATGTACATACATATAGAAATATACATATATTTATACACACACATTCATGTAGAGATACATGCACACACACACACACACACACACACACACACACACACACATAGATATCTGTACAGTGATGTACATATACATGTAACATATGTGTGTAGATGCGATCCAGTATAACTTGAATTTCTATTTCCTGCATACTGTACAAGGTATTTTTCCTAATGCATACCCAGAGAATATACTGGGGAAATCTGTAGAATATTGCTTTTTGCAGTGGGGCAACCCTCCCCTCTCTACAACATCATGTGGGGGGGGGGGGGTTTCCCTTCTCATGCCCTCTTACTTATAGTAACCATCCATGTTCTTCATGTTTCACTGTTGCAGTCATTACATTTGGGTTATCTGCTTGCAGGTAGCCCACAGTCGGCCTGATTAACAAAGTCTTGGGTCCTGCATCGGTTGCTGTCCCTTCTTCCATGATGTCAGGTCATCAGTGGTATAAAACATGCAGCCGAAGCCATTACATCAGTCTTTCTTGCCGTGCGGTGCCCGAAGCAGAAGCAGTGCACAAGTGCCGATCAGCTGACTCCTGAAATTTTAGTTTTCGAGTTTCAGAACCGAAGTCTTCAACTAAAGCTATGTACCCCATTGGAGAAACTTTTTCTTGCTCCTTACTGATGTCAGTAAAAGTTAATAATTGCATTACTTGTAGAAAGCAAATACCTCATAAAGATTTTCATTCGTACTGTATTCATTGCCTAGCCCCTGACCACGATGTACCTTGCTGTTGGTTTTGTGATTTATTTAATCAGTGCACTATCCGTCGTCGGTATATTTCCACCTCTAAATATTTCGGTTCTCGGTTTAATTATCCAGAAATGTCGTCGGTTAGCCATCCGACTACCGGGATTCCAAAAAAACGCAAAAATAAAAACAGAGACAGGCCGCCGAGGTCCAAAACTGCCGATGACGCTTCTCCTAAGCCAGTCAACAGTTCGCCGGTACTCAGTGAGGTGCTTTCGCAGCCCCTGATACCCGCTACTTCTTATTTGCAGGCCTCTACTGAGACCCATTCGGAGTCCGGTATGCCGCGAGATGCTTCAACTATGGAACCCGTGGATGTCTCTACCTTGGATGGGTCGATGGGTCCGGAGCCGCTGTGCAGGCATCAGCTTCTGAGGGTGTATTAAGGCCCACGGACTTGCATATTAAACTGACACCTCCTTCATTACTTAGGCCTAAATCTCGAACCATGTCTAAAAAACTGACGCCCAGGCCACATGCTCAGGCCTCTATGCCTAAAAAACAAATGATAAGAATGGCTGAATATCTAGTAACTCTAATCAGGGGTAGCCAACCCCCCCTTCTAAGAGGCCTAGGACTGAAGTTGATCATGAATCTTCTGATCAGGATTCTGTTTTTTTCTAATTCTTCTGTCGATCTGGATTTGCCCTTATCTACTTATGAGGATTCTGATGCAGAGGACTCTATTACCTCTGCTTCCCCTCCTGAGGATTTTTCTTTTGGAGAAACCTTACATACTCTAAAGCAGCATTTCCACTGGGAAAGCCAGGATTTTTCTGATTCAAAAAAGAGACTTAGGGATTTCTTTCTCCTACCTCAGCATAGGCCTTTAGCTATTCCTCCTGTACTAGACATTGTTGATGATGCTTTTTCGGAATCTAGTTTGGCCCCTAATTCCCTGCCTCCTGCACCTAGAAAACCTGACAGATACTACAGGGTTCCCTGAGTCCCACAAGTTCTTTTTCAAAAATCCTATTGCAGATCCAGAGACTATTTCACAGGGGCCCAAAGGCATTAAGGCTTCTACTGCTAAAAATCCTACCCCTTCTGATAGAGACCCCAGGGCGCTGGATAGATGGGGTAAGAAGGTTTACACTTCTGCAACCTTGGCCATTAGGGCTTTAAACTGCCAGTTTCATATGTTAAAGTATCAGCAACATGTTATTGGACTGCTTAAACAGAAAATTATGTTGACTCCTGACTGTGTGGAAAATAAAGAATTACAGGATTTAATGCATCCTGCTGAACAAGTTGGAAAACATACTTTGCAATGTGGTTTTGATTCATTAGAGGCCTCTTGCAGGGCTGCTGTTACTAGGTCTGTGCTCAGAAGGCATGTTTGGCTTAAGGAGCAATCTTTGTCTGATCATGTTAAAGCTAAATTGTTGGATGCTCCTTTAAATCAGGACCACCTGTTTGGCAACAAGGCTGAGGAAGTTCTTAAAAAGATAGAAGATAAAGCTAAATCTATGCAAACTGTTAAAGATTTTTTACAAGTTCATCTTCCTAGATTTAGTAGGCACTGGCCCTCTAAGAATTGGTCCTTTCCAGCCCCTTCCAGTTCTTCTCAAACCAAACCCAGACACAGCAAAAACCCCAGGAGACACACAGAACTAAACTGTGGGGGGCCTCCACTTTCAAATCTGGGAATAATAAGACTCTCCCCTATGGTAAACTGTCTAAATGACTTTTTTTTTTAATTTCCAAGCACTTATCAACTGCCCCTTTGGGGGGAAAGATTGCTCTTCATGCAAAGAATTGGAAACTCATTACCCAGGACAAATGGGTTTTAAATATAGTGTCCCAGGGATACAGATTTCACTTCCACATGTTGCCAACACCAAGTGGGTGGCTAGACCTACCCCCAAATCAGTGGGCAGAGGCTCAAAAACAAGTACTTTCTCTCTTAAACATGGGGGCTATTCAACTGGTACCAGAAGAGGAAAAGGGACAAGGTTTCTACTCGCGACTTTTCCTGGTACCCAGAAAAGACAATTCATGGCTTCCTTTCCTGGACCTGTCTACTCTAAACACCTTTTTGGAGATTCCAAAATTCATGATGCTGACTCTTCACCAATTATTTCCTATGCTAGGCAAAGATGCCTGGTTGGCAACACTAGATTTAAAAGAAGCATACCTGGACATCCCAATCAGGGAATCTTGCAGAAGATACCTATGCTTCAAAGCAGGCTACACGCACTATCAGTTCTCTGCACTGCCCTTTGGCATATCTACTGAGTCCAGGTTATTCACAAAGTGCCAAGCTCCAGTTATTGCATTTTGCAGGCAAAGAAATATTCAAATATACCCATACCTGGACAATTGTCTAATTCAGGCAGAAAGCCAGAACATACTTTTAAATCATCTGGCCTTTGTAAAAAGGGTTCTAACTTGTCTGGGGTACACCATAAACGAAAAGAAATCACACCTGGTACCCTGTCAGCAAATTATATTCCTGGGAGCAAGCCTGAATACAACTTCCCAGATGGCTTAACTCACGCCAGAGAAACAAATTAATTTGACAACCTACTTCAAACAAGTGGCCACAAAAACCCTGCTATCTGCAAGACAAATACTGCAAGCCTTGTGATTCATGGCCTCCTGCATTCTTCTAATTCCATATGCAAGACTGCATATGAGGAAACTACAGTGGCATCTAAAAAGCCTATGGTGTCAACATTCTCAAGACCTAGAAACAATGATTCCTATCATACCTTGCCTACGCCTAGAGTTCCTTTGGTGGGCAGAGGCCTGCCACCGAAACAAGGGACTACCTTTCACACCACCCCCTGCCACCCAAACAACAGATGCATCAGACTATGCATGGGGGGCTCACCAGGCAGGAAAGTGCATTCAGGGCAAATGGAACCCAAGTCAAGTGCACCTGCATATCAATCAAAAAGAAATGTGTTAGCTGTACAGAATGCTCTGACAGCCTTCAAGGACCACATTCTTCCAGGACAACTAATGGTAAAGACGGACAACACCACTGTTATGTGGTACATAAACAAGCAGGGGGGTACAAATTCTTACCCCCTCTGCAGACTAGCCATGGCATTGTGGAACACAGCTTTGAGCAACCAAGTGCATCTACAAGCTCAATTCCTGCCAGGAAAATTAAACACACTAGCAGATGGACTAAGCAGAAACCTCATGGACCCACACGAGTGGAAACCGGAACCAAGGATTTTCAACATGTTGACAAGCAAATGGGGGAGCCCAGATATAGACCTGTTTGCCTCCCCCCAAAAACCACAAATTGGACAAATTTTGCACAAGGACTCCCCACAAACAAGCCTAGAAAGTGGGTGCTCTGTCCTTCAGCTGGAAAAACCTATCAGTCTATGCCTTCCCCCCTCTGCCTCTGCTCTCCAAAGTACTACTAAAAATCAAACAGGACAAACCAAGGATGAAAATCATTGCTGCAGACTGGCCGCGCCAACACTGGTACCCCCTCCTGCGCAGTGTGTCATGGCTATCTCCAGGGCACCTGCCTCAGATTCCTTCCCTTCTGTCTCAGCAGGAGAACCAGATTCTGCACCCTCAGCTTCTAACACTGAACCTTGCAGCCTGGCTAATTACTTAATCTCTCCTTTACCATCCCTCAGCAAACCTGCAATGGATGTCATTTTAGATGCAAGGAGGCCTAGTACTAGAAAATCTTATGCTGAAAAATGGAAAAGATTCTGTGCCTGGAACCAATCTCAAAGGATGAGCACAGCAGCACCCAATTTACCTCAGATTTTACAATACTTAACTGAGATGCTTCACAAGGGCCTGTCTTTTTCCTCCATTAAAATCCATGCCTCAACAATTTCAGCTCATTATAACACAGAAACTCCCCTCTTCTCTCATCCACTGGTCAAGCAGTTCCTCAGAGGGGCCAAACATTTGAGACCACCCAGGAGAGCTCCAACCCCAGCCTAGGACCTTAACTTTGTCTTGGAGAAACTCACTCTACCTCCTTTCGAGCCAGCTGCTACTGCAGACTTAAAATTTATTTCTTGGAAAACAGCCTTCCTTTTAGCAATCACTTCAGCTAGAAGGGTATCTGAATTACAGGCCCTTATGGCAGTGGAGCCTTTCATCATCTTTCATGCGGACAGGATGTCCATCAGAACCAATCCATCCTTCATGCCCAAGGTGGTATCCAGTATGGCTCTTAATCAGTCCATTCATTTGCCAATCTTCTTTCCCAATCCACAGAATAAAGGGGAATGGATACTGCATTCCTTAGATGTGCACAGACAACTTAGATTCTACTTGGACAGGACTAAACCTCAAAGGAAATCTGAACAACTGCTGGTGGCATTTGCTGCAGGGGCAGAAGGGAAGGCTATTTCAAAGCAAACCATTTCTAAATGGATAAGCCATTGCATTAATTTCTGCTATAAGCACCATGGAAAACCTATCCCCCAGGGGATCAGACCTCACTCCACCAGGGCTGCATCTACCTCTACAGCCTTTCTCAGAGGCGTCCCTACCAGGGACATCCTAGAAGCTGCTACCTGGAGTTCTGTACATACTTTCACCAAGCATTATCATTTGCCAATTTTCTCTAAATCCAGAGCTGGCTTTGCCACTGCAGTCTTGCAGGGCTTTATAGCTGCCCCTAATGCTATCTAAATTCCTCCTCCCAACCATAGCTTTGGGAATCTACCCAAATGTAATGACTGCAACAGTGAAACACGAAGAACATAGTACAGTTGTGTACACTTACTATAAATGTAGATGTTTGAGTGTATTCACTGTTGCAGTCCTGGTTACCCTCCCTCCAGCCCCCTAACTTCTTTTGGCTGTAACTCTCCTTTCCTTCGCTATGCTTAAATGCCTTTTTGGTGTATTTGCTTTTTTGTTGGAGGTATATCTTTGTACTTTTATATTTAATTGCTTCCCATTAGGGGGGCACCTGACATCTGGGACAAGAAAAACTGATGTAATGGTGTCGGCTGCATGTTTTATACCCCTGACGACCTGACGTCATGGAAGAAGGGACAGCAACCGACGCAGGACCCAAGACTTTGTTAATCAGGCTGACTGAGGGCTACCTGCAAGCAGATAACCCAAATGTAATGACTGCAACAGTGAATACACTCAAACATCTACATTTATGGTAAGTGTACACAATTGTACTATTTCACACACAGATGCCTTGCAGCACAGCCAAAACAAGCGTTTGCCTCCAGTACCATCTTTCTGGAGTATCTATATTTGAACAGATGCAGATCTGCCATACACAAACACGTATACGAACACACTCACACAGACACAAACTTACTTTTATGCATATGTATTTTCCTTTCAACCTGCCAGCGTTCTAGAAGCAGCATTGTCTGGATAATTCATTCCCTTCTGGCTGCTTCCGTCACTGCCTCATTGCAGCCGTTGATCTCTCCTAATGATGAAAAAAAAATAGAACCTGTAAACCATAATATTCTTTGTCATCGAATCATTTTTCTTGGCTCATTTTAAAGGTTTGGATGTTCAACAGTATAATTTCGATATTTTCTCACTCTGTCTTGAGTGGATGATTGTCCTGAGACATTTTTTGGTTAAAGGACTAACAGGATGTCTGACTATACAGGGATATGGCAGAGGGATGGCAAAGTGGATGAGAGAGGAAGTGCTGTAAACAGTTCAGTGTACAAATCTGAAAACTCTGCATACTCTCTTGTTTATGTAGTAGCACTACCTCAACCAACACACAGAGAAATACACAACCACAACCAACACACAGAGAAATACACAGAAGCTTTATAGCTAGATGACCACCAAATATACACGAAGATATATGTCTCTGCCAGGTGAACAAAAAATGTAAGCAAATACATTTGGGTGCATACGTGGGAAATGCAAAATGTGGGTTAGAGAGAAAACACTGAATGGTAAGGACAGGAAATCATCTGACTTGTATTGTGTGGTGGATAGTGGGTCTGTATTATAAAACTGAAAACCCATTTGAGCGAATACCACAACGGCGACACATATAGCCCAAACTGCAAATACGCCGAAACCCCTAAACCGCGAAATTTAAAATCTCGAATCGTCATAGTCGGCCAACCCCACTGCGCGCTAAATACTACCTACCCAAACATAATAAATAAACCACATATATACACTAACTAAACACTACTTCTAACCCTACACTAAACCTTACATACATTACTATCTATGCACTTACCTTAACCTGCACCCTAACCCTAAAGTCCGTAACTATCGCACACTTACCCTACGGAGATATACCCAAACAAAACAAATAATCCACACTCATACACTTAACAAAACCCTACTTCTAACCCTACACTAAACCTTACATACATTACTATCTATGCACTTACCTTAACCTGCACCCTAACCCTAAGGTCCGTAACTATCGCACACTTACCTTATGGAGCTATACCGCAGACGGGCCAACCATAACAATTTGACATTTCGAGTTTTGCGGTTTTGGACGTTCGCCATTTCCTTAGTTCGCGCAATACGTGTCGCTCTTTTCCGATTCACTCAAACGGATCTTCGGGCTTCTAATGTATTTGGATATTTAACTGTTTGTCTGACAGAACTTAACATGGATAGAGTAGCAGGTGCCACTTCTGAAAGCAAAAATGGTTCCAGTGGTGTACCACAGAACTCAGTAGGTAAAAATGCATACTTCATAAAAGAAAACAAACTGTGTTGACATATTCTCAGTTGTAAACATTATATATATCATATATGTTCTTTTGTACAATTATCATCAGTCCATTACATAAATTCATCAATTCCTGCTTTCCCATAAACCTCACTTTTTCTCCAAAACATTATTCTGCACGTATTGTTCCCAAAAATTAATTTTTTTCTTCTGTGTAATTTGCTTTTACCCTTTTCCAAAGATTCCACTTTCATTATTTTATCACCGTTAAAATATTCGGTACTTCTAATACAGGTGGTTTAGGTTTTGATTTCTGTTTTCAAGTTATTGAATTTTTTTGGCACCCACCAAAATTAAGCTTAACAAGGCCTTACTGTGTCTCAGCAATTGAGATTCTGTATCCCGGCTCAAAAAGTTGTTTTCTTAATTACACTCATTTGCTTTCAAAATATTTCTGACAGAGTATTCTATAGGGAATTTTTAAAGTTAGGCAACTCATTACACTCCCAAAATGTATGTTCCCAGTTGTCTCTTTCTTCCCTATCACACCACCTGAGAAAAATTTCTTTGGAGTCTGCTTCTGGTACAAAAAGACTAAAAACATTTTCACTGCTTGTATCTTGTTATCCATATCCAAAAACAAGAGCTTCCTGTTTTTCAGTTTTTGTATTATCTGTTTAGTCTCTTCCCACATATCATTAGCTGTCATAACAGAATCATTTTTAATCCATACACCTAAATACTTTATTTTATGTTGTCCCCATAAATATGGGTATTGCTGAATCAATTCATGTGTGGGAGGATAGTTTACAGCAATAGCCTTTGTTTTATCTTCATTAATTTTATGTACCGAAGAGATGAAACTGTCTGAAAATGTCCCACAACACTGAGAGGTACTTTTCTAGTTTTATCAGGTACAAAATAATATTGTCTGCAAATAAAGCCAACATTCTTGTTTACCATATCAATTGAATCTTTGAATTTTTGAGTCCCTTATTTTTTTTTGCTAATAACGGTAAATGTAACACAAATAGCAAAAAGAAAAGAGAACACCTCTGTCTGGTTCCTCTGTTTAGACACAACTTATCAGAGAGGAATCCTCCTACTTTAAGTTTTGCCTCCAATGTCTGATGTAGCCACCTAATTAATATTATTGTATCAGGGAATGCAAATGCTTACATTACCATACTCATATAATCCCAGCTTACTCTGTTGAATGCTTTTCTGCATCAGGACCAGCAACAGCATTATTTTCTTACATCCTGCTTCCCTGTAGATCAGGATTGTTCTATTATTTTTATCAAATGCTTGCCATCTTTCCACAAAGCCATATTAATCCATACCTACCAGTTTTAGAAACACGTTTATCATTCTTTTAGCTATTATGGACATAAACACTTTATAATCATGATTAAAAATTTAAGTGTGCCTATATGATGCTGGGTCTGATGGATCTTTGCCTTCTTTAGGTATTACAACCACCACAGCTTTCTTCTAGGATGTTGGTGTTTCTCCTCCTTTGAAATACTGTTAAACAAAACCTTCCAGATCATTATCACTCTTTTTCCGCCTAGCTTCTAAACTTCCACAGGAATGCCATCCTGGAGACTTTCCTGCAAATTGATTATATGTCATTTTATCTCATCTTCTTTTAACTGTTAATCGTTGAGCCATATCAACCGCTAACCTTGGCATATTTACATCTTCGATAAGTAGTTATTTGTTTATTTATTTATTTATTGGCATTTAATTACCAGGAAAGTCCACTGGGCCATGGAGAGCCCATTTTCAGTGGAGGCCCAGGGAGAAAAGCTCCAAGGTATACATAAGCAAAAAACGTAATACATTCTAAGACAGTATACAATAATTACATATAATACATTTGCTTGAGATATATACAGAGCAAAGAAACAGGTGCAGAATGATTATAATTACTGATGAATAGGTACAATACTTTATACAATGGAAAATTGGTTTGAGTAATATCCATAAAGCATAGTCAGATATAGGAACAAATGGGCTATAAAATGAATGCGCTATATGTTAGTGAATAGTACATAGAAGGTAGTAGTAGGCTATGAGAGATGAGGGGAGTGTAGAGGTAGCTTTAGGAGGAGGTGTGGTAGCTGATCGGATTAAATTACTGCAGAAGATAAGAAAAAAAGAATATAGGCTGGGCATAGAGAAGGACTGACGAAGTTCAGTCGGAACAGATTAAGTAATGGCGGGGGAGGAAACACAGTAGTTACATTATTATGTGGAATATTTCCATTTCTGCTCTTTCTTGATTTCCACGTTTCTCCTTTATACAGATTGTCATAAAATTTCTGAAATATCACTAATATTTCTTCAGGATCTCTGATTATTTTTCTTGTCATATACTCCCTAATTTTAGCAACAGTTCTTTCTACTTTCTATTGCCTAATTCATTCTGCTAAAAGTTTTTCTACTGTGGAGTTATTATCAAAAAACAGTTGCTTAACAGCAGTCTTTCTGAACTCATGAATATTATCCAGGTAGTCCCTTATTTTCTCTTTAGCACTTTGTAGTTTCTCCACTTCTTGTTCTGTAAGATTCCCCTTATTATGCAATACTTTAACCTATGTCAACTCCTCTATGTAACTATATTTCTTTTTCTGTTATTTCTACCGTTTTTAAACTCAACTTTCGTTTTATCCCACTCACTAGCTATAACTTCTTAAGAAGTTTCTACCATTCCTAATAACTGTCAAATAATTTCCACTACCCATTCCTTAAATTCCTGTCATTTAAACAGATAGGTTTAGAAGTGCCACTGCCCCATTTTTACCTCATTACCTTGCATTTTATCTTAGTTCTTGTTGGTCCATGATCTGAAGTAGATACTGGATGGGTGTGAAAGCTTTCAATTAAATGCATATCTTCCCATGAAATATAATTTCTGTCTAGTGTAACCCACTTATTGTACTGTGGGGAATAACATGTAAATTCTCTCAGAATTTCCATCACTAAATTCACATCTAGCATACCAAATACTTTCATAAAGTTCTTCATTCATCAGATGTGAAAAAATAGAGTGTATGCTTTCAGGAAACAGAATCAGTACAGTGGCTATCTTTAAATAAAACTAAATTATACAGTGTTTTAGAGAATGCATTGAGGTATTTAGGTACCAGGAAAAACTCCTATCTCTTATTCACTTCTACTAGTTTCAAACTTTATTTTTCACTATTTGCCCTTTTACATTTCTTTCAGCAAACAATGACCAAAGCTCTAATGATTTATTGTCTGGACTTGTAGTCAGCTTGTCTTCATGCAAACATAAGAATAGAATGTACAGCTACCCACAGATTTAGACTTTTCAACTTACACTAGACATTTATTTGCTAAAGCAAAATGTCTCATTACATTCACAGTGTTCTCTTATTTTTACAGCACACTTGCTTACACAAGAAACACATTATTAGATTGTCAAGAGCATTAATCCAGGCATTCACTTGCACAAAATTAGAGAAAACATCTCCGCTCTACATATATTGGTGCACTTTTACACCCCATCCCAACAGTCCAAGATTACAGCATATTAAATTGAATATACTTTGTTCCAGCCTTTCTTCTCTTTTTACATTGTATTGCCTACATGCAAATTATATCATGAAATGCTTTCTACAAATACTGTTAAGAAGAAAAAATGTTTTACTTACAGTTGCTCTTTTTTTCTTCTTTTTTCCCCCTTTTAGTGTCATTCTATTAATGACATGAAATGGGGTGTATACCTTTCAGATACCCATAAGTGTAGCATTCAACAAAAGTCCAGTCTTTTGCAGCCACTTTTTGTTGTAGAGCCTTAACTCACAAATGTAACTGATGCTTTGTAGTCTCACATTTATTCACTAATTTCTGTTTTGCTGGTTTTCCTGTTCATCTCCATCTAGTAACCCCAGTCTCCACTTCAAGCCCAACATACTCCCAATTCTTTTCGTCAACTTCTGTACTTTTTTCTTTCTCTCAAGCATTTCCTTTTGAACATTGGGAAAAGTTCACTGGCAAAGTCTCTGTATGGTCTTTATTATCAGAAGAATGAAGAGAAGAGCCCCCTTCTGTTTGATGGTTGATTTTTTGTTAAATAAAATTTTGTATCTCCTCCTTATTTAGATCCTTCAGGAAAAAATGTTCTGAAGGCAGCTGGATACAGCAGATTGAATGTCAAACCTGCCTCTTGACAGCCCCAGATTGCCAGGATAAATGTCCTCTTCTACCTGATGTGCCATGAATAATCATTTAAAATCACTACTGCCTCCAACTTTTGCCTTTCTACCATAGTTTTGTCAGGATCAACTCTTTTTTGCTGGTATGATTGCATCTTTACCAATACAGTTTGTGGCTTCTTACTCACGGCCAGTTCTGGAGCATGCACAGTATGTGCACTTTAAATTTCGAAATCCTGCTATGGAATACTAGTATAGTTCCTTATTTGTGTTTTCATAAAATTATTCAGTATATTCTTCCAGTTTCTCTGGTATGGCAGGCAAATCAAAGGTTTTCTTCTCTGTGCTTTGTTCTCTTGCTCTACCATTTTTTGAAACAGCTCTTCTTGAGTAGTCTCATACTCAGCCAGCCTGTTCTTCATTTCAACCTCTGATTTTTGCAGTTTTATCATTCATCTGAATAGCTTTTTAAAAGTTCGTCCATTTTTATTTGAGTTGATATACTCCTTTAATATTTCATTCAGTTCAGTCAGCTCTGAGCACGTGATTTATTTTTTCTTCTAAATTATATTTTAATAAAGATGGAACTTGAATTACTTTTTGCTGAACAGCTGAAGTATTCTTCCCATTTAGTGTTTTCTCTTCACCTTTTCTAGTTTATTTTATTTCTGTAAAATCCAAAAACACTTGTGAAACAGTATGTCCAATGCAAAATAAGCAATTCATTAAAAGGCCAGCAAATGGCTTTTAATAAATTACTTATTTTGCACCAGACATACTGCTTCACAAGTGCTTTTGGATTTTACTGGATTCCCTTTTGGATTGCACTTGTTTCTTGTTGATTTTATTTCAGGCTCTCTAAGTTTCTTCTTTTCTGGCATCCAAGGCAGTGTACTTACTAGCCAGCAGCTGCATTTTACTAAAACTCTCAAAATTAATACCCTTAACTCTCAGTTTATTTTTCTACACTGGGAGAACTGAAGTCAACCTGTTGATCAGCGTTCAGCCATGTTGGAAGTCTCCCCACAAGGCTCAGTTATTTGTCATTCTTTCTCAGAACTTCAGGCCAACAGTTCTGGCCTATGGTTAACTAAGTCTGTAGATGACTGTAAATTGAGTATTGTTGTTTGAACTTAAACTGACTCACAATTGTTCCCATATGGCTTAGACTATGTTAATAATTGGTGCAAGAACAGTGATCTCATACTAAATGTAAAAATATAGTATAGTTACTGTTGGTAAACAAAACAGTTTCACTGTATAAGAGTTGCATTCCTGCAGTCAAGACAATGTAGTAAGAGATCTGGGTGTGCTTGTTGATAATGTCTTATCATTTGAACATCACGTCTACTCTCCATAGTCGTTAGGCAAGCCTTTTATCTGGCCCATCTCATTTCCAAAGGTATCTCTAAAAGAGCGAAACAATTCTTATTTCACCTTTACTCATATCTTAGCACACCCATGTTTGAATGTAATATACCTTTTGTCATGTATTTATCTAAACATGTAACACAACTTGAGAGACCTCAGAGATTCTTAACTAAAAGGATCGTTGGTCTCAAAAATCTTAGTTAGAAGAGACTGGCAACCCTTTCTCTGTAGTCAGTCTCTTACACACTCCTTTTTGCAGATCTGTGTCTAGCATTTCATGTCATGGAAGAACCAACCATATTTGATCTCCTATTCCTTCATAGAACTAATGATATATCAAATATTCTGTTAAAGGAACTTCAACAGCAGCTAAACAAGACACATTGGTGTGATAGATTCATATCCCAATGTATTCCTCACATAACCCTCATGTCTGGAACCAACTCCCACTACAAGTCAGAGTAGCACTCTTGCCACCTTCAAGATAAACCTGGATAATTAGAAATAAGAACCTGATCTCTGCCACGATGTTTCCAAATAACAAGATAATATGCAGACAATAAACCAGTAAAAAAGCCAGTAAACGTAGTAGCTGTATAAAAAACAAATTCTTTAATTTAGATAACAAGTGGGTAAAAGATAAGCGCTTTCGCATGGAAACAACCACGCTTCCTCAGATAATTCCTGGATAATTGTTTGGGCCACCTGAAATTCTCTCCCATTCTATCTTGTCTTGCCCTCTTTGAAGCTAGAGGGAAATTTTGCATAGTTTTATTTGTTTAGACTTCAAATGGTCTGCAGGTGATTGATTGCCTAGTATTTACTTATGGCATGTAAGGATCTCTTGATGTACAGCTGCCGTAAAATGTCAAACTGCAAAGTTTCAAAAATAAATAAATAAATAAAACATCTGAAAACAGCTACTAGCGGAGGGGCCAGATGGAGACATATGCTAAAACGCCTTACCTTAATAGTGTCTGCTTGGCAAAGACCCAAAGGCAGTAAGATGGAATAGTTTGGGTGGGCCTGTAATAAATATTTACAAGTATTCAGACTGGTAGACTTGAAGGAAATTATGTGGTTTCCTTCTACTGCCAAAAAAATGTATTACTTGTTTAAGAGGCTGTATACAAAATAGCTGATTGATGTGCCCACCCCCCCTCCTTTCCAGAGTCCACAGTAAAGCAGGTATGTATGGCAAAAGCAACCTGACAGAAGTATCCCATTTGCATGATCAAGCCATTTGCTGTGTTCTTTTTGCACCACATTGTCATCGAGGCCTTTGATTCTTCCCAAATGGAGATCTCTGGTAAGCAAAATAAAACAAACAAACAATAAGTAAAGTGTGTCAGTCACAGATATGTAACTGTTAGTTATGCCTCTCCAATGCATGGCCATCTGCAGTCCAGTGTCAGTGAACAAATAATGTTATGCATAGGAAAAGATCCCGTATGTAGAATTTATATATTGAAAAAAAAAAAAGAAAACTCTGCTGTAGATGGTGTTCATTTGCAGTCTGCTTTGTCAGGAAGATATTTGTATCCTGGTGCTGCATTAGAGGGCCATATCTGGAACCACTGTACTCTGGTTATAGCAGCGCTGAACCCCCAGTGGGGCATTATTTGAAATTTAATTTTATACTTTTACCTTTGTAACTAAAGTGAACAGAATCCAATACAGTAAATAACCTGAACAAATAGCACTATGATTACACATGCTATGAAAGCATATTATTTCAGTAGAACAGTTACTAATACTGGATGGTATATTGTTAAATGATCGACACAAAAAACATTAATCAAAATATGCAGACAATTTAGTATACTGACATCACAATTTTACTGACACCAAGTGGATTGGTAATGGAATTAAATTTCATTTTCCAATGTAATATTCATAATCCTACCATAAATTCAGCTCAGATTTATCTGAATAGTTGCAGAAAGAGTCTTTATAAAGTAAGATGCGCAGGTAGGTTTGGGGGTAGGGTTAGGTTAGGTCCCTGCTCCAGCTTAGTAGTTCATCCTGTCCCTAACCATGCACCTTACCTTGAAAAACCCTCAAGTCAAAGTCACTGCACAAAGTAACTTGAGCATTCACCACACACACACACACCACTAATTGTATCCCTTTACCTAACCCTAAAACACAAACATGCTTACATACATTAAATCTAGCCCCTTAGCTAAACCTTACCTTGACCCTAAAACACACATACTCTCACACATAAACTACATCTATCATCTTACCTTAACTCTAAAACACACACACTCGCATATGCACTAAACCTATTCCCTTACCGAACACGATCTCTAACCATAACAAATATTCACTTGCAATCAAACTCCCAACCCTAAAAAATAAAAGCACTTACTTTTGATGAGCATACTGGCAGTTGCTTAAATATTCATTCACACAAATTGCTGTCACACAGACATCACTTCAGTACACTTGGCCAGACAAATGAATGCTGTAACTGTGTGTGTGTGTGTGTGTGTGTGTGTGTGTGTGTGTGTGTGTGTGTGTGTGTATATATGACTATCTGTATGGACCTTTTTAAGCCTAGCCATGCTTCCTCTGAAATGTTAGAAATGTTTTGGCCAAGAGGTTTTGTGTAGGATATAATAAACTTGAGCATGAGTAGCTAAGCATTTACTAGCTTTCTTTCTCTCTCTGATACACACACAGGTGCCAGACCAGGGGTACATTTACAGTTCCCCATCCATTGATCCAAATTTTGCTTGAATTAGTGCAGGAAAGAACTTTACTTCACATAGTTGGGGAGCTTGTTTCAGAGAAGAGGTAGCCTCTGAGACACACACATGTCCCTCCAGTATCATCTGTTACACTGCAGGCGAGGTTTTGGTTTTGGAGTTTCTGATGCTCTTTGTTTTGCAGATTCACAACAGGTCCATTAAGGCTGGATCAGTAGATGCTTTGTAGGCCAAGTAGAGGTTGCTTCTTAGAATCGTGTAATAGATCAACTATAAGGTCAAGGCGGTCCACATAGGACTTGTTTTCTGAGGAACTGCTGTGGATGCCCCAGTTGTTGCATATGCCTGGTCAGGTACATGTCTAAGGGGGCATTGTACTCCATGAATGGCCTTATGATGGCAGAGTACAATGCAAAGATGATATTTTAGGGCCTAGATGCCATATCCTTGTTTATATGTTGTACAACATAAAATGATTTTGTTACTGCTGTATATACATGATTCTGAAAAGCCTAGTCGCTGTGTACATGCATTTCCATGTACCTGACTAATGTGTCTACTTGTTAGGACTATATTATCAGTGTAGTAATGTGTGGATTAGCTGTCTAACTGAAAGATGTTATTGTGTAGTTCTTGGCATTGAGTTTAAGACCATGAGTCTGACACCAGTAATTAGTCTGTGTCATGCCTTCTTGGGAAGATATTTATGTCTTGGTAGGATTCAATGACCTAATTTGCAATCATCTGCGAACATGGTCAGTCAAAGGCCTTTCATGCTACCCTTGACTTCAGAAGTAAATGCCAGTCAGGAGCAGGGACAGCACTAAGAGCTGAGGCAATCCAATAGTGACAGGCCTTTTGTGGAGGTACGGCTCCTCTATCCTACTTTCTTGGGTCTTGTCTGTGTGCCAGTTGGCTGTCCAGCAGGTGATGCAGATATTAACACCTAATTCAGTGACCTTGTTTACAGTGCCTGAATGAGGTATTGTGTTGAATACTTAGATCAGGTTGAGGTAGGCAGTGTGCACCATCTTGGTCTCATCTACTGCTTTGATGATCTTCTCAAAGAAGTCCACCATGTTGAGTAGGCATGAACTGTTCTTGATAAAAAGAAACCAAGTTGAATCTAGTATCTGTAGGGTTCCTTTCTCATAATTTAACGTATTAATGATTATTCTTTCCATGGCTTTAAATATTAGAGTAGTCAGCCTTATGAGTCAGTAGTTCCTTGGGTCCGTGGATGGCTTCCCTTGTGCAGTGGGATAAGAGTTGCAGTCATCTATTCAGTAAGCATGAAACCTTCTTTGGAGGCTGTTGTCAAATAGTAACTTTAGTATTTCTAATAGTTCATGTTTCCTGCTATTAAGGAGGCATTCCGAGATATTATAGGAGCCCACTGATACAGTGTTCTTGACTTTGGAGAGTGCCTTGAGGGCCTGTTCCCTAGTGATAGCGGGGGTGATTATGGTTGTGAGTATATCCTGAGGGGAATCTGGGGAGGAGAGGGGTGTAAAATTGGAGCTAAATTTGCTGGCCTATGTCTTTTGGCTGAGTATAGGTGGATCCATTTACAATTAATTCAGTACATTGTTGTGTATTGCCTTTGGGATTGCAGACATAGCTGAAGAAAGCTTTGTGATTGTCTTTAGCCTGGGAAGCTACTTTACGTCAAATTACTTTGATAAACTTTATAAGCTCCATGTTTTGCTTGTTTAGATTGATGAGGGAGTTTTTACCTTGCTGGGTATTGCACCTTCTAATTTTCACCATAATTTTCTTTTTGTTGTACAACTTACTGATGTTTGGATTCCAGCAAGTTGGCTTTTTTTGAGTTAGCCCTATGCTTACAACAGGTGGTTACAGCTCTATGTGCAGCTGTTAATATGATTTTACAGGATTTCCATGAACAATTCCGCATAGGTAGTGGTATTCTCAAGATTTAGGGAGGTTTGGAATTTTGCCAGGGTATCACTTTATCATAGGATGTTTGCTTAGAATAGTTCCTAAAAGTTCCAGTGTTTGTTGGGGTTCCAGGTTTTATGTTTATTTCAAAGGAGACAGCTTTATAGTCCAACCTAAACAATGCTGACAATCCACTAGACAGGGTGCAATGTTGTCTCTTGTTTGTGAAGTCCAGGTCAAGGATGTTTGCACTTATAGTAGTAGTACTGAATAGCTGGTCCAGAAATCTCTGGGCATGCATTTTAGAGGCCATGTATGATTCCCAGTCTGTAGTGGGAAAGTTAAAATGACCAATAAATATGGTGCTGGTTTGAATGAGGAATGTCTCCAGTATGGTAAGTACATGTTATAGGTTTCTTGGGTCATGGAGTGGGACCTGCAGTTTGTGAGAATACAATGTGGGACTATGGTAATTTAGGCATGCAGAAGCTGATGCTCATCATGCTGATTCACTAGCCTTGAGGTGTGTATGTTTTTAATGTAAGTTACAGCACCTCCACTTTTCCTACCTTCCTGTGCAGTAGGTATTCTAAAGGTGTGGAAATCATTGTAACCATGCAGTGCCGTGATGCTTGCAGTGGCTTTAAACCAAGTCTCTGTAATTGCACAAATGTCTCCATTTTCCAGAATGAGGAAAGCCTGTAGGTGGTGAGTTTATTGCTTTTATGACTCTACTGTAGTCAGTCTAAACTGTGTGCAGTACAGAGGCATCAAACTCCTATCACATTGCATGAAAGAGGGAGCTTGATAACTGGTTACGCAGAGTAGTAGAATTTAAGATGGGAGATGAGCAATGCGGATTCAGATCAGGATGCATCACAGCTGACACGATGTTTGCAGTGAGACATTTAGTTTCGAAGAAGCTAGAGATGAAGATGGAATCCAACTGGACATTCCTAGACTTGGAGAAAGCATACAACAAGGGACCAAGAAAGCTGATTTGGGCAGTGGTTCGAAGTTACAGAAGCATTGATAAAATATGTGTAGGCTGTGTACAAGGACCAAGTGACTCAAGTACGAATAGTGTTCGGTCTCACAGAGGTGCTCCCATGGGAGTAGGTATGCACCAGGGTTCAGTTCTAAGCCCAGTGCTGTTCATACTGGTGATTGACTACATTAGCAAACAGGTCAGAGGGGACAGATCGACAAAGTTGCTGTATGCAGATGATGTGGCATTACAGGCAGACTCTGAGCAAGAACTTTAGCAAAGGCTAGGGAAATGGAATGCAAAACTGAAGGCACATGGAATGAAACTTAGCACAGATGAAATGGTGATAAAGGCAGCAAATTGGGGCTAGAAGGGAAGATAGTGGAACAGGTAAATAGCTTCAAATATCTGGGAGGAGTGGTTGAGGAGAGGGGAAGTCTGAATGAAGAGGTCAAAGCTAGAATAAGAGGGGCTTTAGTCAACTGGCATAGAGGCTCAGGTGTCGTCTATGACAGAAGAATGCCAAAGAAACTGAAAAGTAAGGTGTACAAGACTGTTATGCGACCAGTACTACTGTATGATGCAAAAACCTGGGCGGAAAAAGCAGAGCAGATGAGGAAGCTAGAGGTGCTGGAAATGAAGTGCCTGAGAAGGGTGATAGGATGTACACTGTGGGACAGATAAAGAACTGAGGACATAAGTGCAGAAGCCAAAGTAGCTCCAATTGCAGAAAAAATCAAAGAGAACAGATTACAGTGGTTTGGACTCGTGCAGGAAAGCACAAGACAATCTGGTGAAGAAGATTTGGGACAGACAGGAAGAAGGGAAGAGGAAATTAAGATGTCCAGCAATGAGGTGGGTGGCTTGTGTGAAGGAAGATCTGCAAACAGTCAGGCATGAGTGTCAAAGAAGGGAAGACTGTGGCATTTAATCGAGAGAGATGGCAACAGTTAACAAGTTACCTGAGCCCATATAGAAAAAGGGGGCTGATGATAATGATATAGTTAATCTAAACATCGTTTCATCATTATGAAAAACAATGACAGCAAAAGATAAAAAAAAAAAAAAAATTGACGCCCTAATGCACATGATCTGAGGCACAACCTCTGACCATGCAAAAGAAAACTACTGATTTTTGCAGAGGCATAACCCACCTGCAACACCACATGCTAATTATATATACTAACTTTGAGACTGCAAAATCCTTGAGGAAGGAGCATATTCCCAAACTTCAGGGGATTGTCACTCTCACACTCCTGTCAACCGTCTCTATTGTTAACAAAACAGATGTTGACGTTTGGGTGTTTTGACTAATAAAAGCTCTCCCATATACATATATATATATATATATATATATATATATATATATATATATATGCACCCCCTCTGAGGTTGGTGCAGTCTCAGAGTTAGTATATGTAGTGAGCATTGGGTATTGCTGAGGGGTTTCCCTATGCAAAAAACAGTTGTTCTCTTTTGCATTGTCCAAGATTGTATCTCAGAGCATGTGTGCAAGGGTGTCAATTTTTTTTGTTTATCTTTTTATCTTTTGCTGTTGATGTTTTTTATTGACAACTGAATGAAGTTTAGCTTATCTTTAATAAGCAATCATGTCTCTAACGGTCAGAGGCAGCCTGCAGCACTTACCCTAACTTATGTATACCCTATAAAATAACCTCCAAGTCGCATAAACTTGCAGAATAAAATTGAGATGCTTGGCTAGGCTTATAAAGGTCTTAGTTGTCACTAGCCTAGTATGTACCTATGAATCTGTGTGTCTATATATATGTGTGTGTGTGTGCATACGTATACATCAACATATATATATATATATATAGATATATACATACATACATGCATATATATGTATATATATATATATATATATATATATATATATATATATATGTGTGTGTGTGTGTGTGTGTGTGTGTGTGTATGGGAGCCCTTCATTTGTTCAAACTTTCAAATGTTCGAAACTCATATGGCCGACACCATATGAGCGAACGTTTGAAAGGCCGACAAATAAAAGCGGAGATCCCGCTACAGTGCGGGACTGGGAGATTCCCCTTTCCTGCACTGTAGTGCGATCTCGGAGGGAGAATATTTAAGTAGCAGGGGGTGTGGGGGGTGCAGGGGGGCTTGCCCCCCCTGCATAACACAGTTAATCGGAATGTCGATCATATGTTGTTGGCCATATGAAAGTCGGCATTCTGAACGGTCGACATTCTGAAGTAGACCCTTATATATATATATATATATATATATATATATATACACACACACACACACACACACACACACACACACACACACACACACACATACAGATATACACATACATACGCACACATACACAAATTATTGTACAATTATGTTTTTACGAGTCCTTCTAAAAGACACGCACACACACTGTTGCCTGTTCTGAAGATCCCAGTATCTGTTCTAAGCCTGTATAAACAGACTCATTTGACATATAACTAACATCAAATACAGGATATTTTATTTATATAATGAGTTGATTTCAGTTCTCTCAAAACTATATTGACTTTTGAGAGCAGAAAAAGTGAAGACTTAAAACAGTTTATTTTTGGCTGACTGCAGTTACAATTAAATAAAATAGTAGCTGTTAGAAAACTGCAGGATAAGTAATGAGGAATTAATATCATTCAGTCTTGTAACAGAAGCCAGTGTGTTCAGTCCATAGCTTGATGAGAAACTGCAAGGCATCCATGTAGCAGTGTAGCTGAATGTTAGAAGATAATTAAAGCCTAATGGAGACTGTGATTTCAAGTATCAACACTGACTCATGCTGTCACATGCTAGTCATTTCATCGAGCAAGGGGCAGTATCACATGCACTCTGCTGTGACTGCACAAGAAGGCATTTATCATTGCTGCTTGGTCAGCAAGCAGTTCACAAGACAGGTATGGATGCTACGTTTAGTAGGTCTCACTGACTCTGTTTTGTATGGGAAGCATTGTTAGCCTATGCTGCAAACCCACTGGCTGTTCTTTATACAGTTAATGCTTTATGGCTTGAAAAAGAACACATTGGATGTCATGTATACAGACAGACGGTGCTGCTCTGTTTAATCCGCAAGCAATCTTCTTAATAATTGTTGGAACTGATTTATAGTTATTAAAACTGAAATTCCATGTTCATGAAGTGAATTTTTAGGAATTGTGCCTTCTTTGTTAAATGTAATTACTTGTCTTTACAGTGATTATGTTACAACTTTTTTTTCTGTGTGCATTTACAAGCACTGTAAAAAAAAAAGATAATGAATAAATTAGCAGACTTATAGCAGCTTTACAAGCAGTAAATTTAATAAAAAAAATTCAGATTGTAGTGAATTGGTGTTCTGGCCTTACTGACAAATTCCATAAAATCTCAGATTTTTCAGTACTTTATCAGTTCATATTTTGGTATTTTTCCCAGAAAAAAAAGGCAAATCATTGTTTTACTAATCGCAACAGTTGTTAATTTCACAGTTCATATACAGCGCAATACGTTTTTTTTTTTTTTTTAACCAGGTAATTCCTCTAGACACAACTTGATTGACTTGGCTGCACTAGGTGGTAAGTGACTTGCTCAGAATCGCACAGTAGGCAGCTTGTTATCCATTCATAACATTAATCCTGTTTGTTACGTGCCAGTTACTTTAGGCATTGACAAGTTGCTACAGCGTAGACTAAATGAGTGCTGCTTGAGACATACAAGATTCAGCCCGAATGTAAATTAAGGGGTTATATCACTGGCCTTGCAGTGCAAAACAGATGAGGTGATGGAGATTATTTAGTTTGGCAGCTTGTAAGAACTTGCCCACTTGCCATGTGCACTCAGCTCTGCCCCCCTCCACCCATTTACATTATTTTTATACAAAACTTAACTATTCTAAACTGAAGTTATGGCACTACCATTTTTGGTGTGTTCCTCATAAAATGTGTAGTTTTCTTGTAAATCATTGAGGATTGCAGTCACTAAATAATGCCAGACATTTGAGTTTCAGACTTTACATCCTTCAGAAGAATGCATGCTAATGCAAAACTTGCTGTTCTAGCTACTTTTTAAATTTACAATAGCAATACTGAAATGCATGCTAATGCAACATTTATTATTCTAGCAACTTTTTCAATTTACAAAAGCAAGCCTTAAAATCTGTCCCTGATTTTGGGCCTTTGCCACCCCCCCCTGTTATTTTTAACTTTGTCCAGTTTTCTTATGCTTTCAGGTGTGAAGTCAGACCCTGCCAAAATGTACCTTTCTGGTTATTGGTTACACTACAGACTGTCAACTTTTTGTGTCAGCTTCATCTGCTAGAGTTTAATCAATCACATCTTAATGTTATGGTAGAATTTAACATTTTTAAAATATAAAACGCAAAGTAATAATATCCTTTAGAATATTCTGCTGAAATTACATTGCCAAATCAGTCCTTTTCTTTACTAAATTCTTCATAGTTATCATAATTTAAACATTTAACTAAATCACTAATTTGTTCTCTAGTACTTTATGTTAGAAATCAGTGACCACATCTTCAGTTTAGCCTTAATCACTTCACACCAATACCGTGGTCCAAAAAGCTGAGTAAGTAATTTTATTTAAAGTAATTAGAAATAATACATTTTAGAAAAACATATGACAGGTTTTTCTAAATTCTGTGATTACAGACACTATTATTTATTAACAATAAATGTGAAGTTGTTCAGTCTCTCCGTTAATTCTTCACTGATGGGGTTCGGAGCCGATCCTCGGCTCCGACACGGCTGTTTAGCAAAGCTCAAAGATTACCAGTAGCTCGAGACCAAGCCCCTTATCCCCATGATGCATTGCTGGAATTACCTCAGATGTAGTTTGCCGCAGCACTGATCTCTTGGTTTCCAGCGTTGCTCGAGACTTTTTGTGGGATTTTCTACACATTCGCAAGTTTTTCTTCATTTTTTTCTTATATATATATATATATATATATATATATATATATATATATATATATATTTCTTAGATATAGACTTTTTAGAAGTGTTCCCCTTTCCCTTTTATAGATTTGCCACTTTATTCATGACCTTTTGCTTCTTGGCCTCTGTAGTTTAAACTAGTTAGAAGTGTATATTATCCTATATTGTATTATTTTTAGAGTGGCCTCTTTGGGCATTTGTTTGTCAGAGTTGTTGATAGTTCTTATAGTTGTTATTTTTCTTATTATGTCTGAGGTGAACCTTCAGGAGTCCTGCAGTATCTGCCACTCTTTTTCTACTAGGGTGCTGGCTGAGAGGAAGAGGAAACTCAAAGATCAAGGTATCCTTAAGCACCCCTTTGTAGAAGCTTTATCTGACTAGGATGGGGAAAGCAAATCATCAAAATCTTCCTCGGAGTCTAAATCAAAAACAATCAGAAAAAGTGGAATATACTGCGACTTTGGCTCCACAGCCTTCGGAGCCGACAGTCTGTTTTTTTCAGAGCCGGGACTCTGGCTTGAAACCGGTCTCCGAGACTCCCTCTTCTCCACTTCTCCAGTCGGCACCATCATTGCTTTCTTCCAGGTCATCTGTTAGCCTTTCTGATTTGGACATGGATCGACTGGTACAGAAGCTATTAATGGCACCAGGCCTATCTAAATTATTGTTGGCTCTGACCCGGGCATCGGAACCGAAGAGCACACTTCCTGAATTGACTACTCCTCCTCCGAGCTGTACCGGTCCTTCGGGGCTGGAGGAGGCCGACTTGATGTTTGTAGAACCCTTGGAGCAGATGGCTGTTCCAGTATTGTTGGCTCCATCTGCTTGGACGTCCTCTGTGCCAACTGGGGACTGTAGGAGCTGACGCTCCCCTATCGGATCCAGGAAGGATAGTCGCACTGACTTGTCTGTGCCAACTCTTCCTCTCGTGGCTTCGGCTTGGGTGAGCTCGGCTACTACCTCGGACTCAGAGCCCACAGCATCGGTGTGGGAGGGGATCACGGTCCCTTTGGGTCCGCGACTCCTTCTCATCGGAGCCGTGGTGCTTTCGAAGCCATGAGGCGAGTGTTGTCTCCAAAGACTTCCTAATCATCAGGTTTGGTCTCTTCTTCCCTTAAAGTGCTTGTGTCCGCTTCTACTACCATCGTTCATCCCAACGGTAGAGACCCAGAGCCTCAGGTAGACCCACTGGGCGCTCCCTGCTCTTCTGAGACTTCCCCAGAAGTCCCCACTGAGGAAGTACCCAGAAAGAGACTGTGCAAGAGGAGGCACTTGGACTCCCCACAGGAGTCCCTGACATCTGACACTGACTTGGAGGAGTCAGAAGGGTCCCCTCGATCCCCCTCTGAGGATATCTCCTTTGCGGAGATACTTGAGATCCTTAGGGAGAGGGGTGATTGGCAGTCCAAAAGCCCTACTGAGGATGAGTCAGTTCTTCTGAAGGCTTTCGGGTCTCAACCTTCCACCTCCTGGGTGTCTCCACCCTACGATAAGCTTATGCAATTGGTCTCTCGTAGGGCATGGGAGTCACCGGAGTCCATGGAGCCTGTCCCTCGGAGACCTATTAAATTTATTTCTGCCCCTGTCGATAAATCCTTTCTGTCCAAAGGAGTTGATGCCATGGTGGTGGTTGCGGCCACAAAGAAGGAATTGTCGGAAACTTATGCTTCTGTCCATCCTCCTAACAGAGCGTCCATGATCATGGATAGATATGGGAAATGCATGTTTAGTTCAGCGACTTTCACTCTGCGATCACTGAACTATCTGACCCATTTTACCAGACTACAAAGAGATCTCCTTAAAGAGCTGGGAGATTCTCTTCATGGTACTGTAGCTGTAGGCATCTCTGACAAAGTTTCGGCCCAGCTTGCTACTCTTAATTCCATTGTGAACTCGTCCATGCGCCTCATATCATATGTAGTTGATGGTTCGAGTAGGGCTGCAGGTACAGGGATTGCTCTTCGCAGGCATGCCTGGATGTGCCTCTGTTCATTTGCGGAGCCTTTCAAGTCTTCATTTGTAAACACCCCATTTGACGGCTCATCCTTGTTTGGGCCAAAGGTAAAGGAAACATTGACCAGGTGTGAACAGCAGGGAAAGACTCTGTCTGCCGTCGGAGTCCATTTTTCCACCCCTACTCGGCCTTTTCCCAAAGGCCAAAGGGGAGGGAAGATGTGTTTCCGGAAAGCCAAAGGAGCCTTTCAGGACACACGTGGAGAACCCCCCTCCAGGGGCAAAGGAGGGGGAAATAATGGAAGACGCCACCCTCACATCAGAGGGGGTCCACAACACCAGGGTGACCCCTATTAGTGCTCCTGAGAGGAGGCCCGTCCGTCCTGCTCTGTGGGTGGTCAGGGGTCACTTATCTTTGTACCCAGAAGCCTGGTTAGATATCACAAATGACAGATGGGTACAAAGCATCATTTCCAGAGGGTATTTCATACCGTTCTCCGCTCCACCCATTCCCGTCAAGAGAATCCCGGATGTTCCACCCAGTTACAGGGAACAAGCAACCATAGAGGTCTGCAAGTTGCTAGAAAAAAAGAGTCATCCAACCAGTCCCAGCAGACCAAACAGGATTCAGAACTTACTCAAGATTCTTTTTGGTTCCAAAGAAAACAGGGAACTGGAGACCCATTTTGGACCTCAGCAGACTGAACCAATTTGTAAAAAAGAAAAGTTTCAGATGGTCACGCTTCAGTCCATACTCCCCTTTTTAGCGAAAGACAATTGGATGTGCTCGATCGATCTCAAGGATGCATACTACCACATAAAAATGACCAGACCATCCAGAGATCATCTGCATTTCCGGCTGGGAGCCAGTCACTACCAGTTTCGAGCCCTGCCCTTTGGTCTCACTACAGCCCCCAGAGTGTTTACCAAATGTATGGCAGTGGTCACGGCTCACCTGAGGCGTCTAGGATTCCAGGTGTTTCCATACCTAGACAATTGGCTCCTTACCTCCACCACCACGCATCAACTGATTCAGGCAACAGAATCCACTCTGACACTCTGCAACCACTTAGGCATTACGGTCAACTTCAAAACGTCTGCCTTGTCGCCATCGCAGCATATCATCTTTATAGGGGCAGAGTTAGACACTTCAACCACCACTCTATGTCTTCCAGTCGAAAGGGTATCAATTCTTCCCCAACACATCACATCACTGTAGGTTTGATGGTGGCAGCAATTTTAGCCCTTCCATTGGCGAGGATGCATATGCGGATTCTTCAATGGCTCCTGTTTACTCAATGGTCTTACCAGGAGTTGCCAATGAACCATATGATTCTGATTACAAACTCTTGCAAGAGAGATCTTCAGTGGTGGTTGACGTCTCTACATGTCACAATAGGACGCCCCTTTATACTTCCCCCTCTAGTAGCCACTGTGACCACGGACACTTCCCTGATAGGGTGGGGGCCATTTTCAGGGAAAGACTGCCCAAGGCACATGGATGGATCAAGAGTCACATTTGCATATCAATGTCCTAGAGATGAGAGCGGTACATCTGGCTTTGCAGTACTTTCAGGACTCTCTCCCTCTAGGGACAATTGCCATACAGACAGGCAACATGCCAGTGGTCCAGTATTTGAACAAACAGTGCGGGACCAAGTCTTACCCCCTTTGCCAAGAAGCCCTCAGAGTTTGGCAGTTGGCTGTGTCATCCCAGCACTTTCTTTTGGCAACGCACATCCTGGGGAGATCCAGCGTGATAGCGGACAAGCTGAGCAGGGCAATATTGTTGCCACACGAGTGGTCCCTCAAACAGGAGATTGAGGACAGGATTTTCTGCAAATGGGACCAGCCTTGCTGCAATCTTTTTGCCAGCCACATCAACACCAAATGCAGAAGCTACTTTGCCCTGATCCCCCCTCTGGGAGAACCCCCGAGGGATGCACATACATGATTGGCCCCCGGGCCTCCTCTATGCTTTTCCCCCAATTCTGCTGATACCCACATTTTTACAGAAAGCGAAGTCACTGGGAAGGACTGTCATTCTTATAGCCCCTCATTGACCTCGGCAGATTTGGTTTCCATTTCTTTACCATCATCTCTTGGAGGATCCATGGACCCTGGACCCAGTTCCAGACCTTCTGACACACCCGTCAGGGGACCTCCATCCTTCCTTGCAGTCACTGAAGCTAAATGCTTGGCTGCTCCAGTTCCCCGTATAGCCAGGCTTCATAATCTTTCAGATGACACAAGTCAAATTTTGTTGGCTTCCCACAAACATTCCACCAGAAAATTGTATCGTAGTAAGTGGAAAAGATTTTCCATTTGGGCTTCTAACAAAAACCTTGATCCGTACCAAGCTCCATTGTCATCCATTCTAGAATTCTTGACCAAGATTTTTCACAAAGGAGCTGCAGCTGCTACCATTAGGGTCCAGTTAACAGCTATATCTAATTTCTGTCTAGGTATTGATGGACTGACTATTATGCAACACCAGTTATCAAAGGCCTTCCTCAAAGGTACTTTTCACATGAGACCACCAGTGAAGACTCCTTATTCTCCCTGGAGCTTGAGTTTCATGCTTTCCTGTATTATTGTTTCTCCTTTCGAACCAGCATCATCTTGTGAGCTCAAGTTTCTGTCATGGAAAACTATTTTTCTAGTGGCCATTACTTCTGCCTGCAGAGTGTCAGAGCTTCAGGCATTATCTATCCAGCCCCCTATATGATTTTTCATCCTGACAGAATATCCCTTAGGACTAACCCTTCATTTTTGCCTAAAGTATGTTCTGAGACAAACATCAATCAAGTTATTTAGTTGCCCTTTTTTTCCCCCAACCATACCAACAAATTAGAATACATGCTGCACACATTTGATGTTCGCAGACAGCCTAGATATTATCTGGACAGAACAAAAGACTTCAGAAAGTCAGAACAGCTTTTAGTTTCATTCTCTGAAGCCAGAAAAAGTAGACCAGTGGCTAAAACAACCCTTTCTGAGTGGCTTTCAGATTGTATCACCTACACTTACTCATCTGCTAATCGGTCTTTGTTGCATAAAGTGAAGGCGCATTCAACCAGAGCAGTCTCTACTTCTTCGGCCTTTCAAGCCAAGTTACCTATCTGTGCTGCAGCCACTTGGTCTAAGCCTCACACTTTTATCACTCATTACAAAGTGGACAAGGCCTCAAGGGACAGGGCTTCCTTTGGTTCTATGGTCCTGAAAAATGTACTCCCGTGAGCCACCCAGGATTTAGGGTGCTAGGGATGCTACCCATCAATGAAGAATGAACAGCGAGATTGAACAACTTCACATAAAGAAGTTATGTACTCACCATAACGTTCCATGTGAGTTGTTCCATCTCGCCTTCATTCTCACATCCCTCCCTCCTTCCCCCACCTGGCTGACGGTTGACCCGGAGACTGACTTCATCCTGGTTATTCAATGTTTCTTCCTGTCTGGAGAGATTAGTCCTCTTACTAGGATATGGTACACGCAGCAAACAAGATCTGAGGTAATTCCAGCAATGCATCATGGGATAAGGGGCTTGGTCTCGAGCTACTGGTAATCTTTGAGCTTTGCTTAACGGCCGTGTCGGAGCCGAGGATCCCCGTCAGTGAAGAATGAAGGCGAGATGGAACAACTCACATGGAACATTATGGTGAGTACATAACTTCTTTTTTGCTTTGTTGCATCTAAGATCTGTATTTCATAATAATGATATTTGCATGGTTAGAGCTTTTATAGCCTAACAGTTGCCTAAAGCCACAGGTGTTGTGTATACCAGAATTGGGCAATTTTGTAGGTGCAAATTTTATCTGTGGCACTCTAATTGAGGGTTAAAGAACAGTGAGGGAGCAGTGTATAGTATATCTATGCAATGGCTAAAATTTGTTAGTTCCAAATTGTGTCATAATGTATATTAATGTTAGATTAACCAGAGCTATCTGGGTGTTTTGAGTGGGTGACCAAGACACTTGTCTCAAGGCATTACTCTCCTCTTGACACTGTGGCACTAAAGTAAGTTGTAGCCTTTTTGGGATGACTCAAAACTGGATGCCAAGGTCTGGTTTGATGTCATCATACTGTGGTCTGTGTAGTGCTTTGTTAAGAGTATATTTAAACAATAATCCATGACTGTGGGTGGGTATATCAGGATTTGCCCATGGTTGGTATGATTTGATCATGAGGCCAAAGCCTGAGTGATTAAACAAAACCAACCATGGGTAAATCCTGATATACTCACAATCAGGAGAGGATTATTGCTATTGTACCATGACATTACCTGAGAAAGAAATTGCTTTCCTTTCTTAAATAATGTTTTACTATAAGGATGCTGTAGTGTTCCTCCATGTATTTCTCTGTTTACTGATGTACTGTGCATGCATGTGGGATGTGTTCCCACACTTGTACAGTATATCAGTGCAGTGCAGGAGAAACAATGGAGAAAAGAGAATCTCCTTTGCTGTTTTATTTTATTTTATTTTTTTCCCTGCTGGCATACATTAGAATCTTTTAATGCAAGAAATCTGGACAAAGCCCAACATTATAGGAGGACAAAGGTCCAAAAACAGGGGTAGAATTTAAATATATATGCTGTTATAAACTTGGGTGCTGGAATAAGAGACTTTGTGTTAGTGTGCATTTTCTGAAGGATATGATGCCTTCAACTCAAATGTCTGTTTTTATATTTATAATTTTTATGAGGAATAGGCCAAAACTATGAGGCAAAAATCTGGACATTTTGCAAAAATTTGGACAGTTGAGAGGTGTAACTGCTACAATTTTAGTAGGGACAGAGCAGAAATACATGGAAAATGAGGTACATTTCTGTTTCTTTATTTTTGCAGAACATACCTGATTTTTCTTGTATTTTGCTGTTTTTCCTAAGCATATGTGAACAGAAGGTCTGGCTACTCAATCATACTTCAGAGGCTGGACATTTTTCTATTGGTATATGCTCGATTGTTAATGGACATGGTGGTTGGGCTGTCTGTCATTGTATAATACCTTATTTGTTATCCCAGATGTGAAAAAAAGGAGTTTGAGTGATGATCATCTCTGTCTACCAAATCATTTTGAAAATATGGAAACGGGACATAACCCCTTCAGTTACTGCTTGTCAGCCTGAGATATTTTATAATGTTAGAGCCGTTCAAGCCCATTGGCTTATGACACAGAAAGAATTAGGGCTTTAGGACTGGTATGATGGACCTAACATTAAATTATGACAAAGATTCTTTATTCTCTTTTCATGACGTTTTTACTATATTGGAAGGTCAGCTTATTAAGTTAGGACTGTAAGAAAAGATTAGATCAAGCAGAGTTGCATCCAGTGAGATAGTGTCCATTTTTCCTCCCCATGCAGTTCCATGTCCATGCTTTCTTTTTCTTCCTATCATGTAAAGCTGTGGAGATGCATCAGGGCCTCCTTTTTAACAGACAATCCTAGAAGCATGGTGGCGGGGCATTAATGGAGGGCCTTCTCTCAGCATGCTATTCAAGTGTTCATTTGTATTTTTATATTTTGATGCAGGTTTTGTGGTTTAGTCTGTATATGGAGTGACAGCTTTTCATAGAGAAAGAATAAAAAAAACTCAAGACACCCCTATGCGTTCTAAGCTTGTATTTTCTGATGACATGCTTTTTCTGTTTAGTGTATTTAGTGTATAAGCTGTTGCTTTAGTATGCACATTATAGAGCTGTTAATTGCAGACAGTTTTGTGCTGAGGATTTGACAATTACCAGTGTGTGTGTGTAACAGATGTATATACATTAACCAAGACATAGACCTTACGTGTATTCTGTATTACCATTTTCTGTCTTGGACAAACCTATTATAATCTAGCATGTTCCTTCCTCTTATTGGGAAAATCTTGTTTGTAAAACATTATGTCCATAAAAGATATTAACTCTTTTTTGGTGGAAGAGGTTTTCTTTTGTATTATTAGTTAAACAGAAAGCATATGTACTGTGTTTAACCTTTTCCCTCTCTCCTTTTCATTGAAGAAGCACTAACTTTTCTTATGTGTACAACATACTTATTAACGCTGCGGTGGTGGTGCTGCGGTAGCGGTGTCGCCTCACAGTTAGACGTTGTCCGTTCGATTCTCAGTTAGAGCGTCTTCTGTGTGTCGACATGCGTGAATGGGCGTTCCTTCGTTGAAGGTTGTGCGTTAGGCCCGGCAAGCCAGCACGTAAAAATCTACTGCCAATCATTAGCGGACCGGAGTTCCGCTGTGGCGACCCCTAACCGGGAAAAGCCGAAAGACACAAACTATTTTTTCTTCAACCTTTACTTTTAAATGGCATTATGTGCTTGTCTGTAACCTGAAGCAGATACTTCTTCTGGCTGTCTTGCTTCAGTTATTGATTTTAATTCTTGCTGATTTTAATAAGGTGCTAACACTTGAAGATGATACTAACTTTCAGCCCTGAAATTACTTTTAGTTTAATTTTCATATTCATTATTGTACTTTTAAGATGTTCTAAAGTAATCAGCAACTGAGTTTCCATAGTCTAATGAAAAAAATATTTTTATCACATTGTGATGTGCCACAGCCATTTAAGGGAGTCAGATCATATTTATTATATTTTAGCAGTATTTTCCCTGCTGTGTTAATTTTTTATCCACTGAATGCCTGACAAAAGATGCATTAATAGTCATTTGTTTTCCAACTGATTTATCCATTACATGTTCATAAAAGTACCAGATACTGTCCCAGCAGCCATTGACTGCAGTGAAGGGAAATTAATCCAGGATGAGATGCCAATGTATCACAGAAAACACACACACACACACACACACACACACACACATACACATATGGCATGCACACTCATGAGTAGTTTCTTCTTCTGTAATTCTTTATAAATTTAGGTATCTGCCAGTCCTGGCATTCAGCTCTCAACAAGTAAATACATTAGTAAAACCAACATATCCTTAGAGAGCTATTATAAATGTGTCTGTATCATCCTGTTTTTGCCAGGGATATTAGATCCTACAGTTTGTTGAGGAAGTGTATTCATCTACCTTAAGCTTTTTAACACACAATTTGAAGTCTAGGGCAAAGGTATTAATTCCACTTTTAACCAATCTCTATTTCATGTTTCTTCTCTTTCTAACTAGATCCATGAGACCCCCTCCTTCAACTTCTCCTAAATCTCTCATTCCTTCTAGCAGCTGCTTCAAATACTTAATCATCATGGAAGATGTTTTAATCTGTCTCATCTACCCTTTTCTTTTGTGTGTTAGATTTCATAATAAAGACTTCAGAATCCTTATTTCATGATTCAGGAGTGATGTCAGTTATATTCCATAAAATCTTTAAATTGTGGAGTCTGTTTCTTTGTCTTTTGCATCCATTCTACCTGCAAGAGAGAGCCTGCTATGCTCTATATTCCAGTTCAGCCAATATATGTTTAACACATCCAACATATTAATGTTAAAAATTGTCAGTGTCAAATTCTTTGGTGCCCAGTTTATTGTGAATATTTCTAGTACTCTCTTAATGCACTGTATCTCTATTGCATTTCGTGTTCCTTATTAAAATTATTTTAAAGAACAATTTTAGAAGAGATTTCAGCTCCCAAGAGTTTTGTTCTGTCTAAATTGTGTATTAAAGACTGTACATTCATTTGTACCTTTTTATAAATGCTTTCATGTTGATTTGAATTGCTTCCTCTATTTATCTACTTCTGATTGTCTTCAGCTCTGGATCCCCCTTTATCAAGTCTCATGTAATTTGAGAAGAAAATGTCCCAACCAAAAGAAGCAAAATCTTTTCTCTTCCTGAAGGTTTAACTTGTTAAGGTGGATGAATGGAACTCCGTATCCCATTCTAGCCATCCCAACAGTTATTCTGTGATTTATTTTAGATGAACAGAAATTATTTTTCCCACAACCATATTTATCAAATTGTCAGAAAATGTGTATGTTTCATCTTCTTGAATATGTTATCACTTTACTATGTGTTTGTAAAATGAAAGTAGGGAGATTCACAGAGAGCATCCTATTTTGGTTCTCCTTCTTTTTCACTTATAAGTGTCCCATACCCCCCCCCCCCGCTGTTTTTTTTTTCCCTCAGACAGTTCTTAGTATTGCAGTTTCTGGCTTTCTTTTTAGTGACCCCTCTGCCTGTTTTCTTTGTTCCTCGTATTCTGTACTTTGTAGATGATTTGTTACCATCTCTTTGTAATTCTTCATTACTACTTCCCTCGTTTGTAATACCCCCGAAACCTAAACACTGAGCAGTGTGTCATTGCATTCCCTCTCTGTGCTTTCTCTGTTATAAGATATTGCGTTTCCTGCCAGTCTCTTCTTCCATTGCTGCAGTTCCATTTTTTTTGTCTTTTTAGAGCCTTGTTGAGGTATGAGGTAGCTTGGTTCATGCCATATGAAATATTTTGCATTTAGGCAAGGAAAAGTACATTTACCCAGTTTGAATATTTTCTGCATAACATATTATGTTAAGCAGAAATATTAATGTTTAAATATACTTAAAATATCCAGACCTTATAAAAACGAGAGTAGTACCAAAACTCCAAAGTAGTAAAAATGTTCTCTGATCGGTATATCATTGCAGAAACTTGTCACCCTGATATCCTTTACCACTCCTGCTTAGTCTTCTGTGCACCTTACACAAAATCTAAGTAATCTGCTCGACTTGCTCTACTCCCGGACGCGCACACAGACACACACACACACACACACACACACACACACACACACACACACACACACACACACACACACACACACACAGACACACACACACATGCACACACAAACACACACAGACACACACACACACACACACACACACACAGACACACACACACACACACACACACACACACACACACACACACACACACACACACACACACACACACACACACACACACACACACACACACACACACACACACACACGACACACACACACACATACACACATACACACCCGGACACACACACACACACACACACACACACACACACACACACACACACACACACACACACACCTTTTAATTGCAAATGCAGCAGTGTGGCAATTGTCATACCACATCTTTCCATGCCTCTTTAATAAATATGTAAGTATCAGTACTGCAACAGAGCTGTGTGTTGACACTTTAAAGATATGCTTTTTGCCAAAGGATCCAGTTATCTTTTTGTTGATTGCATATATTTACATTTACTGGCTATGTATTCCAAATCACAAATTACCAGCTCTGTATAACTTTCTAGTATCTTTTTTCTCTGCAGCCTTGTAAAGTTAAATAGCTGAGTCTTATATATTATTTCACTGTCTTCAACTGTCTTAGAAAATCCCCTAAAGGACATTATCCGATTGCCCAAGTATGTCAACTCCAGTTCTCAAGAGAAAAGTACTTGTGTCTCTTACCAGCCATCACAATAGAATGGCAAAACATTTTTTTCCTAATATTTTTTCTAATTCTGTGACCATAGTCTTTTCACTTCCAAGTGTTCATGCAAATATCTATTCATTATACATACACTTTTCTAACAGAAAGATCTAGAATTTCCAACCAAATGCTTTTATCTTCAGTAAATCTAACACCGATAGCATCAAATATCAGCCATTAAACTGCATCTTATATTTATCACAGTACACATGCTTTCTAGTTAAACTAGCAAACTGGATCATTCTGAGAATAAATGGCTATGCATACAACTGATAGCTAATTTTAAAATTCTTTGGCCAGAGTGAAGCATGCTGAAATGGGACAAAAATAGCCTAAAGTGATTCATCTTAGCACTAAGCTGTCACAAATTCTAAGTAACTATGACTATTTTGAAGCTGAAAATAACAGCATAAGGCTTAAGGCAGGAGTGGTTAAAACACACCCCTCAAATTTGTAGCCATAATAAATACAGATTAACATGCAAAAGGGAAGCAAAAGAAATCAGAAACTGATTTTCTGCATCTTATCTCATTCTGGGTACTACTTCCGCGGTGGTGCAGCAGTAGCGTTGTTGCCTCACAGCAAGAGGTTCTCCCATTTAATTCTCGGCTGGAGTGTGGGGAGTGCCTTCTGTGTGGAGTCTGCATGTCCTCCCTGTGGTTGGGTGGGCATTCGAAATACATGCGTAAATGGGCGTGCCTTCATTGAAGGATGAATGTCGAGCTGGCACCTCGGCATTCGTCAAAAATCTACTGCCAATCATTAGCGGACCGGAGTTACGCTGTGGCAACCCCTAACCGAAAGCCGAAAGACAACAACATCTCATTCCGGGTACTGGTCAATCACAGCAATTCTCCTTTAAGAGTTGATATCTGCCAAGTTCTAATATACTTAGTAGCTGTCATTATAATCACCAGTTTTCATCTTGGGGAAAACTTCTCATAGCACAATAGTAACTTTCCTCCAACAAATTCCTGAATCTGTCTCAGTAGGGCCAGATGGCCTTTGCCCTTTCTATAAGTAACACAGAGCAGTACCTCATGCCTGATACCCAGGTTAGTGCAAATCAACTGCCCTGCTTCCCATTCTTAATAAAAATATTCAGAAAAGTCAAATATTACCAGCTAATTGAATATGTCAGTAAATATGAGCTCCTAAATTATAACTAATGCTTGTAGAGTGAGACACGGTACTTGCAGTTATTTCTGGCCTATAACCATTTTAGTCCACATCAACTGTGATCGTGTCTAGACATGTCAAGATAACTGGAACGGTATTTATAGATTACAGAAAAAAAGCAAATAGTAGTATCTATAAAACCCTACTACATCTCCTTCAAAACACAGGTTTATCTGAAGCATCATGCACTTGGTTCATGAGCTTTATCAATAACAGATTCCTGTGTGTAAAAGTCAACCAAACATATTCCTTCCAGAATGATATAAGCCGAGTCGCTCAGGGATCAGGCCAGGGACCCCTGCTGTTCAAAGGGATCAGGCCAGGGACCCTTGCTCTTCCAAGGGATCAAGTCAGGGACCTCTGCTGTTTACAGGGATCACTCCAGTGACCCCATGCTGTTCACAGGATCACTCTAGGGACCCCATGCTGTTCACAGGGATCAGTCCAGGGACCCCTGCTGTTCACAGGGTTCAGGCCAGGGACCCCTGCTGTTTACAGGGATCAGGCCAGAGACCCCTGCTTTTCACAGGGATCAGGCCAGGGACCCCTGCTCTTTGCAGGGATCAAGCCAGGGACCCCTGCTCTTCACAGGGATCATGCCAGGGACCCACTGGTGTACAAAGGGATCAAGCCAGGGACCCCAGCTGTTCAGAAAAATTAGGCTAGGGACCTCAGCTGTTCACAAGGATCAGGCCAGGGACCTCTGCTCTTTACAGGGATCAGGCCAGGGACCCCTTGCTGTTCACAGGGATCAGATCAGGGACCCCCTGCTCTTCACTGGGATCAGCCAAGGGACCTTTGCTGCTCTCAGTATTTACTGACACTAATAACAGACCCACTTCTATTCTCTAATGCAAATCTTGGTCACACATGACTGACATAATAAAAAGCATCCAAGACGAGATCCAAATATATTCTGTGATGTTCAGCTGTGGTGTGCGCCAGCAGTCTGATAAAGCTATACCTATGCACTTTTGTGTGTCCCCAAAATTAAAACTCATCAGAAACATGCAAAATACAGCCGTAGATAACTGTAAGCAGTTTTCCTATCTTGACATAAGGTTATATTCAACATTCTCACTAGTCATGGCATTAGAAAAAGGAAGGAAAGCCAGTCCCACAGAATAGAGGGGTAAAGCCCTTAATATGGCCCAGGTGACCCTGATTCATTAGTGGCTCAGGTGTCTGAGGTGCTGGCAGGGAAGAAGGGCATGCCTATCTGGGGGAAAGGTAGTATGCACACAGACACACAAAGCAATTCCAGACAAAGGCTGGGGAATCAATCAAGGAGTGCTGTCTGGAATATAAGCAGGGTGGGGTGCTGATATCAGCTCCAGGCAGAATTGTGGAGCACATTGCTGTGGTCAGCCTATTCTCTCTCCTTCAGGATGTTTTGTACTCGCACCAGGCTGGGGAAGCTACTTAACGTTAAAGTGAAAAAAAAAAAAACACTGTATCAGTAATATAGCTCTCAGATGCCTTAAAGTTCCATGTTGACCCCAACTTGGTCAGAGTAAGCCCAGGGGTGGTTAAAGTAGTGATAGGCAGACCTTTTGATAGTTGGAGGCACTTGGATATAGTGATGGTCAACTGTGTGTGGAAAAAACAAGTAAGCAAAGCTGCTCTCAGCTTAAATTATCTACATATATGACAGGTTTCTCTCAATGGTGACTAGGTAGTCATAGATCCAAAACAAAATCATAACACAAATGGATTATGGACTACTTTTATGTCAAATAGGGCTATCCACACATGCCAAGAGACTACTAATGATGAACAAAGTCTGCCAGTTTGCTTTTCTGTTTGATGCATGACAGTAGTGTATTTCTCTTTTGAGAAAGTTCATTGCCTTAAATTTGACGTTAGAACAACCCATCTACTCTTTACTCCTATACATACTCTTTATGACATTTATTCACAAAGAAATAATAGTGGGGTGCTCAGCAAGTGACTGTCACACCTCATCATATCTTAAGATACTTTTGATAATCTTGTGTCTAGTAACCAGACCATATTACTACACTATCTAAGATCATTATGTACTCATTTTGAAATATTTTCTAGTTGGGAAATCCAAATGCAGTTATTACAGACCACCAGCATAACTTTTTGCATAAGTTAAAAAAAATGCTGTCCTCAGAATGTCACACTGCTGATGCAGAAACTTACAGAAAATTCTAAATACTCAGAGATCCTAAGAAGCAATAAGTTGTTAAACCTCAAAATCCTAAAGTAGTCAATCTGCAAAAAGTGGATTTGTCGTATCAAAACTACATAAAGTCAGTCTCACGTTCAAAAAAATAAATAAGCTAAAATCTCCCAAAGTGAAAGGTGTACAACTAATAAGGTTTTCAAAATAGTGTATTCAAAATAAGCAGTAAAATCCTACAGTAAGCGCTTTCATCTTTCATAAAAAGACTTCATCAGCCTGTAAACTTATAAAAGTTGCACTCCTTATATACTTAAAAAAAATCACATAGCCATTGTCATGTGACATCCAATGTTTCAAGCACTTTTTGTTTTATATAATTTTTAAAATTTACTGTATCATTAAGACCAGGTTTTACACATGCATTGAGACATACTTGCCAGTTAAATTACTTTATATTCTTATTCAAATAATCCACAATGTAAACATAAAATTGTTTTAATTTCACACGATGACTTGAATGCTTGCATAAGGCTTGTCTTGTATTTCTCCACCTAACTGTGTATAATCGTACTGTACAACCAGAACAGTTAGCTACATATGAATCCCTTTGGCATACAATTAAAATAACCCAGGAAAAAATATTTTATTTCAATTACAACACATCCTTTGTTACCTTTCTAAATCAATTTATACTTTGGACAAAATCTACGAGGAAAGTTACCGCTTTTCTTGCTTATATTAAATATTTCCATTTTTTATTACTAACTACTTTGTAACTCTAACACTTCCTATTTACAAAATGTGGGGGGTTTAAGAGTTTTTATCACCTTAAGTTATCACGTCATGTTGTTGGTTTTGTGCTTTATCTAATCTGTTTCCATTGAAATCTTACTTATTGTGAAAAATGTATTGTTTTCATTGTACAAAGAAAGTGGAATGCTTATATCTGTCTATCTGTCTCTCTCTATGTATCTATTTATATTTCACAATTTTAACTTACACTCACAATTGTATCTGTTTTGAAAGATGAATAAAGGTAGTAAGTATATGTAGAAGTAAACTGTGTGTTGGCTGCATATTTCTGTCTGTTGTCCTAAATTGTTTACAATGGGTCTTTGCTGTATGAGTTCAGGTCATCTACTATTGTGAACTGCTGCTGTACCAGTATACTTCTGAGAGATCTAGTAGTATGCAGTAAATTAATGCAAACAAATTCATTTTATATTATTAATTCCTCCATTATTTGGACATAGGGGATTTTAAATAAGACTGTTCCATACAAAATGCCATGTAAGGTCTCATAAGGTTTGTGGTTTACTTTCTGAAATGGTAGGGAATGTGTAATGTTACAAATATTCTATTATTGCAGCTACAGTAGCTAAGTTATTGGAAAAGTGTACTGTAAAATGTATTTAATGCTTTCAACTGTGCCGTGTACAGCAATATAAAAATAATTATAGACAGAAAATTGCTATTTTTGAGGGAATGTTTGAAAGGAAAATATTATTTTTGGTGGATGCATTTGAACAGCTCATTTGATATACTACAGTTATGTAAGTTAACTTATCATAACAGTAAGTGTTTGAATGGTCAGTCCCTACAATGGCTTTAGCTATATGTATTGTACTCTGCACAGGATACAACAGCTTCCAAAGCCTTAAGGACATTTTCCATGTGTCCAAACAATTATTCAGCTTTAGCTAAGCTGAAGAGAAAAATAGTGGTTTGGGTGCCAAGCCATTTGGGCCTTTTCATGTTTGTTTTTACAGACTGTGCTGTAACTGGAAGTAAAAATGAGTAACCTGGAGTCTGATAAATTTGTTCTCTCAGTCAAAATTCTCCTTTTTCACAAACCCAGAACTGGAATCAGGAATGTCACAGGATGTTGATGTTAGGACCTCACAGATTTCGGTAGCAGTAAATTTGTCTCTTGTGGAGTTTTGCCACAGGAATCATAAGAATTTTAGAAGCCATTAGACCCAGAATCCTGTGAAATTCTTGCCTGAGACAGTGGTTTGAGTGAAAAAACTCAGGAAAAGATCTAGAAATATGTCTGCTTTTTCCTGTGGAATAAAAGCTCTTTGAATTAAGGTATCACGGAGATACTCCAGGAAAACAAGAGAAGACATATGCCTGAGTTTTACTTCAAGAGGAATTTCTAGAGAAGTAGACACAATTTTGCCAGGCAAAAATTCCCTAGGGACAGATTTTGGCTTGGCAGAGAGGAATTCCCTACTCTTTCTTCAAACAAACAAAAAAAAAAGGAGTGGTTCTCTATTGTCAGCCAAGGAATCTCCAGCAGCCACAAAGGACATGTGTAGCTAAACCCTGGTCCGTGATGGCTGCAGGGCCTACAGCAGAGGGACTCAAGGAAAAAGATGAATGGTCTGGGGAGTGAGAAAGGACCACAGCAGAATCACCCATCTTCAGTTGAAGCACATTAGCAACATACTGTGATAACAAAGGCTGTTTATTAATCATCTTCTTTTTGTGGCTGGTAGAAGGAAAAACCAAGGCACTGTTAGGTTGTTCTAGAGTAAAGCCAAAAATGGTGCCCTATTCCTAAGGAACCCAGGTAACAGTATTTCCTGACGTGGGTGAGCAGAAAAAAAATTACCTTTTCCAGAAAAAACACAGCGGAAAGAATGTTAAACACTTTTAGCTAGCTTCCAAAAGTAAAACACAACCTTTACCTCAGAAAAGTTTTTAAATTGGTCTTAACAACTTTTATCCACAAAAGTAAACATTCTTTTAAAAGTTGCTAAAAGTCACATGACGGTCAATTAAAAACAAATTTTCCTAGCTTAAAATTTATATTTTCACAGGAAAAGTTCAATTTCTTCCATAAAAAGTAAGAGTAGAAGTTTTTTCCCACTAAGAGAACTTAAATGACCAACAATGGAAAGCTTTAGCTGACCATTGGTCTTCTAAAACCCTGTAAGAGGAATGCTATTTGGTGGCAGAATGTTCTGAAGGACTTGGCACCCAACCACTCTTTTCCTTTAGCTCAGCTCAATCTGAACAATGGTTTGGGTATGTGGAACGTGCAGCTGAAGCTTTGAAAGCTGGCCAGCTGTTGCATCCAGTGCAGGAAACAACCCATTTAGTTCAGGCTCTTGCAGCAGCAGTATTAATGAACATGTATTATTCCTAATGGACGATTCACAGTAAGATTTCTAAAAGTGTTGCCCTCATAATGAATTCATTGTGCCACGAACAGATCTTATTAATATAAGGGCACAATTTTAAAATAGAGATTGAAAAATCTATTGATGGTTGTAAGGAGATTTCTACTAGTGGAAGTACCTTTAACAAGAATCTGTAGCTAGAAGTCAGAATTCATTAAAAACACTGTTTAGAAATCGGTTTGGCACTCATAACTCGCAGTTTTTCTTTTAAGTATTGGAAGTTATTTATGTAGAGAATAGGAATGGTAACTTCTCTAATTTGTCTCAATGAAGGACTCTATTTAGAAAAACTCAGTTTAATGCAAATATTTGGCCAGTGTTTGATGGACAGAGAAATATTATGTATCTTTTTTGAAATGGATCATTAAGACATTAATGATACATTATAGTGTGCATGATATGAGTGTCTGGAGTGTCTTGTTTCCTGTTTTTCTGCAAAAGTGTTTAAGCATCAAAGCCTATTGATTTAAATGTATGTATTGCTGTAGAGATATGGATAACCTGATGTCCTATTGTGTGCATGAAATGTTACTATACTGCTTATCGGCAACTGTCTGTGTTGTGTACCTTATACCTAGATAATACTGCCAGTTCATTTGCACTGTTAAAAAAAGGATAAATAATTATATAACTACATGTAAGATTGCTTATAATTTGCTTTGTTAATATAACAGTAGCTTGTATAGCACTTTTTTCTTCTGTTATTTGACAGTGGTGCTAAACCAAACTTCTGAAAAAAACTGAAACAAAAATTCTTGTAATCTCATTCCTAATTATGGAGAAAGTCCGTAATATTTTATTCTGTTTGTTAATTTTGCCATGGAAACCTTTGAACATAAAACTGTCCGACCTTGCTTTTTGTCATGATTGTCATTTCCATATCAAGGTGAAAACAGCTGTCTTAACTTGTTCCGGAATTTGGTGACACCACACATAAAATAAACAAAACCTAAATAACAGTGCATTAAAAAATTAATCAAGTTGAATTGCACCTCGTTAGGAATGTACCACAAAACATTATTAAAGCCTTGATATAATATGCTCTTTTGGCATTATCATGATTTATTACTCTTGCTTTAATTTTCATTATAAGGAAAACAAAAGGAAGAATGAAAACAATTCATATTTATTGGAATGAGAAATATAGTTAAATGCTGTATTAATTGCACAGAGTACTTAATTTCAACTTGGCTAGGTAGAGGACTGCAAAATGTATAGAAGAATAGCAAAAAACTTTATAATAGAGTTAATATGTAAATTATGACTGTAGCCTTAAAAATGATACCTGGAAATTCTAATTAACAGGTTTTAATGTTCTACTTTTCATTGTTACTGTGCTGCAGACCTGATGCTTTTTTGCTTCTGTTTCTGATTGAAACCAGTTGCGTATGTTGTCCCTTCCCTGTTCAGTATTAATACGGTCTGTTCTTTTGCCCTCTACATGTTAAGGTAATGTACAGCCTTACTCAGGAATGAGAGAAGGAAGTCAAACATGGATGTGCAACATGGGGATAACATGGATGTGCAACATGGCATACCAGAGTAGCATCAGTGCTGGACCTTAGGCTCATATCTATTTGAATTTTATATACAAATGTCAAATAAAATGTTTTTTTTAATAGGCAGGAGCTCTCTCTTCATGCTGATTTACTTTATTAATTTGTTAGCTGAGCAGCAGTGCTGGTTGGAAGACCATTTTCAGCTATGACCTGGGACACTGAGATACATGACTACATTTCTTTAACGTCTAGGGTGTAAATGAAAAACAAAGAAGCACATAATGAGTTCACGTATTATTCCAAGCAGGAAACTGGAGAATAAAGAGTACAAAACCTTCTGTTGTCACTTTCACATAAATAGATTTTTTACTTACTTTGTACCGTTTCTGACATTTTTTAATAATATTTAAATCAAATAAAAGCTATGGGAAGGGTGTAGTACAGTAAATGAAATGTGAGAAGGAATAACAGAAGGAAAGGGCTAGGCTGGATTAATTGTGTACTGACTGAACTGGGAGATACTAGCAAAGTGATTCAGCAGAGCATGTATGAAGAGTGCAATAGCAGAACGTTTTCAGATATCAGAGAGTATATATTTCTAAACATCAGGTGGTTGTAGTATTTACAGTGAATGGAGGTCTTTAAGGAAATGTGACATAGAAGATATGATTCAGGATGCATTGAGCAGAGCTGACAAGAAAGATTTTTTTAGCTGGAGGTTAGCAAAAGTCAAAGTGAAATAGCTTGAATAACACACAGAGAGGAAAGTAGCATGCTTGATTATAGATCGAGAGGTTGAGAATCTGTGAAAACAGTCAGAAGATATTTATTTTTTAACATCTGTTAATTGTGTAGGTAAACTGGTAGAAGGACTCTTTTCAGTCACAACCCAGGCTAGAGAAGCCAGACACAACAACTAACCATACAATAGAATGTATAACTATTTACATTGAAATTGGCAGTGATATCATTATAAATGTAGCACAATACTAGATTTGCGTTTAGGAACAGATCGTTTTGAATTTTCAGGAAGGTGCACTTTACTACTTGACAGAGCAAATGATCTTACAGTTCAGTTCCAAAAAGCATTTAAATGACTATGACTAACACCTGACTTAATATCAGGCCAGTAGATGGAATGTATAATTGTCCATTGCCTTGCAGGTACTTTTTAGCATATTCCACAACAAAAAACTGAAAACCACTTAAAAACCAAAAATCAAATATATATTTTCCTCCTAAGGAATGGGATACTAGCTATGTTGTTTTAAAAGTAAAGAAATGAAAGGTATTTTAACTATTTTTTTAAGTAATTGTGAAATTATACGTTGTAACTATCTTAACTGAATAATTGATTGTTAGTAGTTTAATATTTTCTTTATAAGGCGAGTGTATTGTGGTGAAAATTGTCTGAGGAAGTTGGGGCATTGATCCCTTTGAAAGCGCTTACAATAAACTTCGATTTTATTGCTCACAGTGTGTGTGTGGGTATTTACGCTACCTCTGAAAGACGCCTGTTTCTTTTTACTTTCTAGCATATTAACTGATCATATTTTACTGATTTATTTTGTTTTTGGCTTCCTGTGATAGGATAGTAAATTATATCAGGGAAAGTGAGGAGGCACATATTTAAGTTTAAGCATTAATATGTTTTTAGCAGTTAATATTCTTAATTCATAAGTTTGTTGACTAGTAGATTTGTAGTTCATTTTGTGCAAGTACATTGCTAATATTTAGCTTAATATAAACTTTGAAAAGAGTGGGAGATGTTCAGCTGAATTCCAATGTATGCATATGTTCCAGAAGTAGAAGCAGTCTGGGGTCATTAAATTGTCACTGAAAACAGAAGGTACTGAGAAATCAGGGTTTTGATTTTACCATTGAAGACCATACATTTCTATCTGTTAAACCATAGAAAATGGTCACAGATGTGTTTTTGTGAAAAACATATGGCTGAATTTATTTGAATAGTCTAGCAATACAAATAGGTCATCACCATTCCAGATAGTTTTAAGTGTGTGAAAGTAAAGTGGAAGGTTAAAAAAAAGTGGATAGAGTACACAAACACAATATTTCTAAAGGACTGTTGAAACATTCTGCATAAGAATTTTTTGCGTGTCACAGAATTATACAGATAATTAAGATAAAGATAGATAAAGACAGATAAAGAAAGCAGCTCAGATGGCTTAGTGGTAAATTGCTGTGGCTATGGTATGCAGGGTCTTGGGTTCGAGACTTGCAAGGGCTGATTATTTGGATTCCTGTCCCAGAGACTTCCCATGCTCTGGAACAAGATTCCAGTCTACATTAGGCAGAGCTCCTCACTAACACTCTTCATGAAAAACCTTGATGAGTGGATGGGAAATAGAAAGTTTACCCCAGGGATCACTTCAATGGCTCTGCTGGACAGAGGCACAGGGAACTAATCTAAGGGGGCAGCGAAAGCCAACACAATTCCTGCTAGGCTTATAAATGCCTTCAGGCAGATAGCCTAGTACCTACCTATGAACCTATAAACCACACAAAATCCTTTAAATTTTGTTAGGTGAAATAATAAACTCTTGTAGCAGACTTAGTTTGTTGAAGTAAATTTACTGTTTTATTTTCTCAACAGACATCATCACAGTCAGTAGTTGGAGTTTAATAGTCGGGTACCCATGCGGCCATAGTGAGGGATCTGTTCTGTCACCAATATTGTGTAGCAATGAATGAATGAATGGATGATTAAAACCTAGGAGAACCAGTTAAAGTCATTGAGAAGATGGGACTGTAAGAAGGCATGACTCCGAAAAAGTCATCAGTCAACAGGAAAGAAAACAGAAAGCCCATAGTTAGAAAAGTCTTAAAAAGATGCAATTTTTGTAGCGAACTAGTAGGGCCACTAAGACTAATGAATGAAATATCCATTAAGTAACGATGTACATTTTGTACAGAAGTCAGTACTTAGAAGTTAAGGACACATAGTGTTGGAAATATATTTCCAAGTTAATGCTTTTTTGGTCAGAAATGGAGTATTATAATGTCACATTTTCTCAGTCTGCATAAGTGATAAATTACCTGTATGTCTTAGTTGTTTGTTTAACTTTGTATGTGTGTAAACAATGCCATAGTCTTCTCTTTTCCAGTCTTTAGAAATGTAAAGCACTTTAGTAGATATATGCAAAATAACAGATTCCCAGCTACTTGACATACTTTTCAGCCATGGCTGATAGTTTGTTTTGAATTGAACAATTTCTCTTGTGTGAATCTGTGTCCTCATACTTTCTGCTGATAAAAGTGATCACCTGCCAGTTTAAAGAAGCACTGATGAACTGGAAAGATTTGTATTGTACAACAGTGCCTATCTTCCACTGCTAAATAAAAATGATCTGGTCTGTGTTCCTTTTGCTAGTGAATTTAATGAATACGTATAAAATTAGGTAGCACTCATATACCCTTGGAAAAGGTGCACATTTTACTTTTTCTTCCAGAGGATTTGGTAGGGAGTATGTCATAAGCATTTTTTGTACAAATGTCTGCAGTCTTCTTGCTGATATAATATCATTACAGTATAGTGCAAGTGGTGTCTGGGAGAGAAACTTATTGACTGTATCATTTCTTAAATTTACTGCACCAGAAGCAGCTACTAATTAATGTAACTGCAGCCTTAATCATTCAAGATGTCACTTACAGAGCTTGAGTTTTAGGGGCTCTTACTGCAGGCAATAACATGTTAAAATTGTGTATAGCCATGGAAGTCAGGCTACCATCTTTGTATGAAAAAGTATCATGTCCTGACCAGCCCACTGGTTTAGAGCAGGATTACTTGCCTTGCTTAGTGATTTAGGTTTGAATAGCACCCTAAATTATGGAAAATCAATACAAGGAGAAAGAGCTGTGCAGTTTTGAATCTGCTCACCTACCTTAGGAACATAAGTGGGGATATTGGGACACCCTAAAGCGTTTACTGGCAGTATTTATTATCTAGGAGATGAATGTGGATACTCCATAGTTTAGAAAATGACCTTTACAAGAAGTGGGCTTGACTTTTCATTAGAGAAGTAGCACTGAAGTGCATCATGGGAGTAGAAAGAATAAGGTAGAAAATTCTCAGTTCACATTTGATAGCAACCAGTTTCTTGCCTTCCTTGATTCTTGTGTAAGGAGACATTGGGTCATAGTCTATCATTGTTTAACCATTAGGTAAAAAATGGAGTGGAAAAAAATAATGCACATACAGATACTGTTTTTTGGGAGGGGATAAGGTTAAGATGGCAGCTACATTCTTCATTCATCTTTGTAGCCAGAATTCAGGGTTTGACTAATGTCATGGGTGTTGCAGGACCATCTAGGGGACTTTGGATGGATACGCTGAATGGTGTCCTGTGGCTGCTGCAGTCAAAAAGCAAGAGCCGTCTTATGCTAGCTACACATGCAGGCAGAGAGTGGATTGTATTTTTATGAGCTAATATAAGCCTAAGGAAAGTTAGTGCTGCAAATCAAATACAGTTTTAATTTGTAAGCACAAGGGAAGTTAGTGTTGCAAATCAAATACACTTTTAATTGCTATTTATTAGGAGCGTCCACTCCAGTATGGCTCCTGAAATGCCCACACCTATTCCACTTGTAACGTCCAGATAATATCGCACGGAACTACCACCAAATAATGTGGCATGCCTTACTGTCCTAGGTCAGTAACTAAGGAGCTTCAGTCCTCACTACTGACTCCAATGTGAGACTGTCACATAAACAGGAGTAATCTTTTACAATTCCCCCCCAACAGCACAACAGGAACACACTTTATACCCTGGGGCTGGACTGTATTCTTCTGTCCAGCCCAAATACAACTCCTTATTATACAGTTCAGAGTAGTGTGTCCCAGTTTAAGACCTCTAATACACTCACACTTAAAAAATTAAATCTTATACATCCAAAAGCTTCTGGGAAAGCCTGACACAGATTTCCAGCTGTGTCCCCTCCCCAAAATAATACAGTAATGCTGCCACCAATCAGAGTGGCTTCCTTCCCTTTTAAAGGGATGCCCAATTATAAAAATTAGATAATAAAACAAATAGCAAATGACCGAAGCAACCAGGCTTTTGGAGTGGCCCAGGAAGTTATCAAGCAAATGTAAGCACTCTCCAGTCACTAAAGAAAAACACTGATTGTCCAGACACAATGTAAGTTAATAAAAATATTTACCATTGAGCAAAATGATTAAAAATATAAAACAGTAATTTCCAGTAAACAAACAGAACTCAGTCAACAGGAAAATTAAATCAGTACTGTAGGATAGAAATCCAACATTCAAAAAAACTAATCTAACTGCTTACTTATAATTTCCTGTCTGACTAAAGAACACTGCCCCTGATTTAAATTACTACAACAGAGCAAAGGTAGGCTTATAGTTCTTGGTGAGTCCTTTTGGGTATCCACTGCACAGTACATCTATGAACAACTCACAACTGAAATCAACTGACTGCTGTAACTGACTTTTGTAAATGGCAACTAACAGTTTTCCACAGGCTCTTTTATAGGCTAGCCTAACTGTCACAACTGTTCCAGTTCTAATTTTCATTTCATATTTTGAAAATCAACCAACAGCTGTTTACTAAAGTTCCTTCCTTTCTTTCAGCTTCTGACAGTAGCACATAGCAACTGTTAACATTCCAATGACATCATCTGCAGATCAGCTGAATCTGAGACAGTTTGCTTTAGAATCTTTTTTCACAAACATGTGAGGTTAGAAATGTAAAAGGACACTGTTCAAGTCTTTAAACATTTTGTACAAACAGATTATAAATCAGCATGTAAGAACCTATTTACAATATCATAACAAGTTATGGTGGCATATAATACATAGGTCAATCTGAAATGATATGCAAAACTTCAGCCAGACATGCTAGCAAAAATAACAGTGTCTAATTTCTTCACATTTCTTCCTCCCCACCATAACTCAAGCACAGTTTTCAAGTGACCCATAGAAAATGAAGCTTCCCCTTCTGAGGAAACTTAGCTTAGGACAGCCCAGCCCCCACCCCACAATTTGATGCATGTGCTTGCACAACAAATTCTTTACTATAATCTGGGCTGGCTAGCACAGGGGTCCTCCCAAAATCTCCTTAAGTTTATGGAATGCCTGTTCTGAATCTGTGGTCTACACTACCTTATCCAATTTACATTTCCTAGTTAGATCAGTAAGGGGTGCAGTCATTGCATCAGAACTGGGCACAAAGTTTCCACAATACCCCACTGTCCCTAGAAATGCTCTCACTTGCTTTTTAGTAACATGAACTGACCATGCTTGAATAGCTTCCACTTTGCCGGGTTCTGTGCTAATCTTCCCACTCCCCACTCTTTGTCCTAAGTAAGTGACCTCTGCCATACCCACCTGACACTTACTGGGTTTAATGTTTAACTTTTCCCTTTTAAACTTGTCTTCAAATGCCCGTAACATAGTCTTTAATGTAGAGTTTAACCTTTTCAGAAGACCATTAGTCTGGGGATGGTAGGGGGTGGTCTCTGAATGTGTCACCCGCAGTGCTTCTACAAACAAGTCATCAGGTCTGTCATGAAGTTGGCACCTTAGTCAGTCAGTATCTCCTTTGGGAAACCTACTCTGCTGAAAATTTCTAAAAAAGCATGTGCCACCTTTTCTACATCAATATCACATGCACAAAGAATATTAGGAACTATAGCTAGGTGTGGCAGATGATAGGCTCTAGGCTCTACCAGCTGCCATACTACCTCACCTTCCAGCCCTCCCTTAGGAGTCCACACTTTAAACAGCAAAACTTTGTTCCTATATACAGACTCCCCTCTTCCTTGAGCCTCAGGTACTTCCTTGGCCATTTCCCTCAGACTGTGTAATGTAGGATCTGTAAGTTGAGCCTGTCTCAACTCTACATTCGTGATCCTGTCAAGCTCCCATTCCACAGGAAGCCTAGTAACTTCCAACAGCTATACCTCACTCTCAGTCTGAGTACTATCACTCAGCTCCATCCTTACATTCACTGTGTCCAAGGGAACATCAGTATCTACCAGCAGCTGTGGCTTACTTTCAGACTTACTGCCACAGGATAGCTCCTTCTCTGAAACAGCCACCACACCAGTACCAGCTTCAGGTATGAGATCTGTCAGGGTCTCTCACAGGCTACTGGACATACATGCCTGTCTCCAAGCCTAACTACATGTCACTGCATGCACACACGATACTGCATCATCAAAGTCATTCCCTATCAGGACATCTGCATGAATATCCTCAAACACATCTACCTGCTTGCTTCCTCTTTCACCCTCCCAGTCAAAATTAACCCTAGCCAAAAGTATTTTGAATGGGGTCCCTCCAAAAGCTCTGACTGGAGTGGACTGTCCAAGCAAGTACTGCTTTTCTCTAACCACTGCAGGCCTCACATTGGTTATATCCGAAGCTGTGCCTCTCTTAGCAGTAACCTGTTTACCATCGAGTAAGATAGGATATAAATTTTGGTGATACTTTGGCATGCCTGTTGTTTCCAGACAGCTTACCATTGGCACTTTGTCATCCCCATTTGCTGGCTCCCTCACCTTGCTTCAGTGGACATTTGACTGCTGTGTGGCCCCACTGGTTACATTTGAAACATCTAATCACTAACTTTGTACTTGGACTAGGAGTTTCCCCTGTTACTGGTGTACTCTGTTGGAGTGGTTTAGACTGCCCCATGGGTTTCTTTATGTCCATGAGCAACACTGGGTATCCCTTTCTTAAGCACTGGTGCTCTGCTTGCTAAGTAGAGATCCCCTTTTCTCCTCAACTCCTCCACAGATTTACACTCTCTGTCTGCTAACCAGATTCTCATGTTATCAGGCAAAGTAATGAGGGCTTGTTCCCTCACCAAAAGGTCTGCATGTCCCAAAAAAGTGGTGACCTGGTACTCACTCACACATCTATGAAACTAAGTATTAAAATCAGCAATATAATAATGTATGCTTTCATCTGCCTTCTATCTGTATTCACGAAAATAAGCTTCAGGTGTTAGTTTAAAGGAATCTAGAAGACAGTTCTTAACTTTAACATAATTCAAACAGTCTACATCAGACAATTTTGGCATGGCCTGAATAGCTTTACCATGGAGCAAGGGAGTCAGGAGCCAAACCCAGAGCTCACGGAAAAAATCATACCGTCTACATACCCTCTCAAATAAATGAATAAAACTGTCAGTCATCCCCGTCTCTGTGTTGAGGAAAATGCGTACTGACCTTTACAGCTTCTGGAGTCCAGTTATTCCCTTCCGCGTTACCTCCATTGAAGGGTAAGAAGCTCCACTTCATGCTGGCGCTGTCTTTCATTTTCCTTGGTTTCTAAATGTTTTGGCCTCCAGTTCATATTGATGCTGTTTCTCCACCTCTTCCAGTCATTTGGCCTCTAGTTCATACTGACTCTGTTTCAACTAAGCCTCCAGTTCATATTGACGCTGCTTCTCCTCAGCCTCCAGTTGTTTAGCCTCCAGGTGCAGTCTCTCTGCTGATTTAATTTCAAGATTCTTAGTTTCCAGGTGCAGTGTCTCCAACTCTAGATGGATTCTCAGGTCCTCCAAAGAAAATGTGGACTGCCCCGGCAGGCTGCACATCTCCAATACCAAACTGGGATATCCTCCAAATGGCTGATCTGAGCTGAAGCTGCAACTAAGGCTGAAATCACTGCATCCTTAGTCAGGTTGGCATGCATTAGTCCTCTGGCTTAACACTCCTTGGCAAACTGGTTCTTTGTCAGCTTATTGTAGTCTTCTGCTGACATCTTTGCGTGCTGTCTCTGAATAAGTAACTAAAAATAAATAAAGCTGTGGTGAACTGAGATTCTGTATGTTTACTTTGTGGCTGTCAAGAGTACACAACCAGTACTTGCCAGAAATTCCTGCAGCTCCTTCAGTGTTGCTGTAGGTCTCTTGGCAGACTCCCTGACCAGTTTTTGTCTTGTCTTTTTATCAGTTTTGGCGGGACGTCCAGTTCTTTGTAACGTCACTGTTGTCCCATATTTCTCCACTTTTTGATGACTGTCTTCACTGCATTCCATGGTATATCCATTGCTGTGGACATTTTTTGTACCCTTCTCCTGACTGATACCTTTCAACAATGAGATCCTTTTGATGCTTTGTAAGCTGTCTATGAACCATGGCTTTTGCTGTAGCAGGCAACTGAGTAAATCTCAGGAAAATCCTACTAGGACAGATGAACTTTATTTGGGGTTCATCAGTCTCTTTAATTGATAGCAGGTGTGTATCCAAGAAGACTGAATGCTGTAATTAAATCAAAAGGTGCTTCAACAAAGTATTAGTTTAAGGATGTGCACACTTATGAGACCAGCTTATTATATATTTTTTATTTTTTTATATTTTTCCTCTAACAGATCTGTTTGTTTTTCAATTGAACTGTACAGGTTATAGGTCACGTTAAAGGTGGGAAAAGTTTTGAAATGATTTATTGTGGTCTCATTTTTTTATATCATAAAAACCTGGCATTTTAACAGGGGTGTGTACACTTTTTATATCCAGTGTATTAGAAAATTGCTTAATACTTCCATGCCTATATGGAGGCATAAAATCACTTTTATAAACAACTTTGCTGGTGTCTAATAAACTGTAAGCATTAACATTATCAATTTCACTATCATTTTCCCCCCAGGTCTGAATAACATGAATTAAATCTGGCATTATCACTACCATCTACCATACTATCCTGCAAGAAGTCACCATTATTCAAAAAAAATCATTATTACACAGAAAACCCCCACCCCTATGTTCAAAAAAATATAACAAATGCAATTTATGAATTAGCCTAAAAATATCACATTTCAGTTCATGAGCACGAGGTACAACAGTCTGAACAAATTTGAGTGCATAATTCAAAACTTGTAGTTGAATGTCAGTTAAATTAAAATCAGAGATATTATGAACTATAGTACCGACAGCAAAACTATTGCCATTTTCCTTTTTTAAACTGACATTGGCCATCCCTGGCATTATTGACCTCTGGTTGATAACAGCTTCTTTTACGTTCATTGGAAATCTCTTCCGAAGTTTGTTGGTCTCTCCAAAAATCTTTAATTAGTTTGGAAGGCTCCTGTGCTGCAGATGAGGTAAATCCTGTGATGAGGAAATGAACCATCTTCACCATCCAAATCAGTAGAAGTGCCTGAAATGTCAGATGCAAAGGAGATGCCCCTGGAGGAACTAAAGGATTTCCTTAAGTTAACAGTACCCTCTTGCTGAGCTAAATGGTCTTTTCTCTTCCAAAGGAAGGCACACTCCCTTTCATAATCATTTAAATCACGGTTTAGTTAAGTAAATTTCCAATCAATAAGTTCCTGCCCATATTTCTTTAATTTATCATTAATGTCAGATAACAAAGAATCAAAATGAGCAGGAACTAATAACTTAAACAATTCATTACAAATTAATTTAATCTCACCCTTTACCTTATTCTGATTAATTTGATCTCACTCAAGCAGAATAGCAACCCACTCCAGTGCACATCGGTGCACTGCTGCTACCCATCTCTTAAAAAAGTTTTTATCTATTTCATCAGCCACATCAAATGGAGTGGAAGGGGTTTTGTAAGCCCTGGGTGAGATATCAAAATCAATATAGTATTGTAGTCCCAATATATTAAAATAAATAGCCATTTCTTTATGAAGCAAACATTCCAGTTTCTCCAATAAAACCCCTGACTCACCAGGTATAGAGAAATTACACAGTTGCCCAACTGATAAAAAAAGATTATCAATTCTATCTCTCCGCTCCTGTTCAAGCCTGTCCAATATATGGGGTGAGCTGGAAGCAGTATTCCCATGGCCAATAGCAGCACATTACACAGAGGAATCACCATGAGTCACAAAATGATCCAAAGTCCACTGAGTATTATCCACAGTCTCATCTCTAAAAATACGAGGTAAATTCAAGGAGAGTTCACTAGCTATCACTAAGGAACCACAAAACCACAGAAGAGGCAGAAGTCCAATAAACAACAGGCAGGAAACATTCAAATGTACAAAAAAGACTTTAATATTTCTAGCACCTGGGCAGCAGTCTTTAAAGAGTATATAAAATATTAGTAAACATACACCATATCAATACACCCACCAATGGCACTTTTTATAGACTAGCCTAATTGGCACAACTGTTCCAGTTCTAATTTTCATTTCATGTTTTTAAAATCAACCAGCAGCTGTTTACTAAAGTTCTTTCCTGTATTTTAGCTTCTGACAGTAACACATAGCAACTGTCAACATTCCGATGACATCTTCTGCAGATCAGCTGAATCTGAGAGTTTTCCCTTAGACTTTTTCTTCACAACATGCACAGTTAGAAATGTAAAAGGACACTTATCAAGTTTTTATAACATTCTGTACAAACAGATCATAAATCAGCATGTAAGAACCTATTTACAATATCATAGCTGGTCATGCTGGCATATAACACACACAGATCAGTCCTATATTATATACAAAACTTCAGCCAGACATGCTAGCATAAATAGTGTCTAATTTCTTCACACCAAGTATGCATATATTTTGCCGTCTGTTAAGATCTTTCTGCCTGTTGCTTGGTTTTATTTTTTTTATTTTTAATTTTTGATCCTAAAACACAACCTGTTAATTAGAGGATCACACTGGACTTGTTTAACCATAGATGCAGTTCTTCACTTGGAGCATTGATGTTTTCTTCGGCTTTATTAACCGAAGCTAGCCAGAATATCTTGGTTTAGTCCCTTACACTTTGAGGCTTTACTATCCTTATTTTTTCCAATACTCAATGTACAACACACCCATAAAATTGCTTTAATACCTTAGTTTTAGAACTGGATGGGTGTTAAGGGTGCAAGGGCACCATTTTTATGTGAATAATACTGAAGTTATCCTACATTTTATTACTTTTGGTGTGAATTCCTGGACTGTACTTTACTTCATCTGTGTGCTAACAACCGTCTTCAAATTATTCCCCGTACAAGTGTACCATAAAGAATTTCTTAAAATATAGAAGATTGTTATCAGTTCTAATTTCTTTTTTGTATGCTCAAGACATGGATATCAAGAAATTCACCTTGGAAGTGGTGCAAAGCAAAGCCTGAAAGATCATTCTTGACACAATGACAGGAATACATATTAAGAGTTATGATCAGAGAAACCCAGTCACAATTTTTTGTACAGCATGGAGCTTTATCTGCTCCATCTACTACCAGTTACAGAAAGAAAAAAAAAGCAGTGAGTGTAGAAACTCAATCTGATTTATGGCTTTGAAAGCACTAACACAGACGCAGTAGGAAGACAGTTTTCAGTGTGCCACTGAGCAAAGTGTCAAACAGCGTTTAAAGCTGTGTAAGCCTCTGCTGCTATTTTGTGGTAGCCAGCACTGGCCACTATTAGGCTGTAGTAGAAGAGGTGCTTAGCAACATCTTGTTAAATAACTTTCTCACTTCAGAAAAGTGCCTAACAAACCTGTCTGTTTCAGAATTTTGAAGTGTGATTGTTGTGAAGCACCTTGCACTACAGCACTGTTTCACTAAACTACAATTCAGAGTGAAGCGGAGGCAAAACATAACATGTGGACTGAGGAAGATTTAATTCTAATGATAAGGAGGATGTGGGATTTTCTGGAAGATTGTGCAGTGGTGAATAAATGGCCCAGTGATGGATGGTATAATGTTATAGGTCAGTCAGTGTCCTGCAACTTGATAAAGCCGCAGCTTAGGGGATTTAATATTTATCCATGTGCTCAGCAGTGTCAGGATTCTGTGCCAACAGGGTTATCTTAACAAAAAAATGCTCTCTGTGGGGTTTTATTTTCATTAATTTAGTTTGTTGTAGTGTTGTTGGCAACTTCATTTTTATGCTTTGTTTGGCATTAGCTCCAAAGAAATTTCCAAAGTCTTTAACATAACTCTAGAAGTGGGGCTCTCTCTGTGTCTCCCCATATCAGTGGTGTGGATGCAGCATTGAGGGCAGTAATATTTTAGTAATAAATTAAATGTACTACTCCTAAAGGCAATCAGCACGATGATTCTAAGGACCTTGAGCATGTATTCAGTTAAAACATTCTGAAGAGTGCTGTCCTTTTCATGCCGTCTTTACTTAGAAAGTCACTGGCTGGACGTTATGCTAATGTATTTTTATTTTATTTTATTTGCATTTTTGATATTTCACTGAAGTTTGAATATAACTGTACTTGAAGCTGCACACAGACAACATTTTCTGAGGCTTGATCACATAAAATCTTCTACAAAGTAATTTGCACCTTGAAACAGGATAATATTCCAAACTGAATGTAGGAAATATTCACTTGGAATATATCTTTAAAGCTGCATTCAGATAATTAGTGAGCAGCAATGTTTTTTGTTCACTGAAAAGGTGTGTGTGTGTGTGTGTGTGTGTGTGTGTGCGTGCGTGCGTGTGTGTGTGTGTGTGTGTGTGTGTGTGTGTGTGTGTGTGTGTGTGTGTGTGTGTGTGTTGAAACATAGCTCCATTGAGCAATGTTGCATACCAAAATCTTTAATTTCTTACTCAGTGTATGTGGAATTATAATAGTCTATTGCACTTTAGAAGTTCTTCATAGCCTTCTTTGTTCTCTTGTCTCATGTTCATGCTGCCTAACGGTTATTTTGGTTTGCACAGTAACTTAACACCGGTGTCCCAAGACAAATAGGCACCAGCATGGCTCCTGTAAGGGCTGGTGTCCTGCATTCATAAGCCATTCCTTTCATTTCACTGACATGGAAAAGAGGGAAGGACCACTTTTATCCTCCTGCCAGTCCTTTTATCTAAACGAATCAAATTTCAGGAAGCTTCCCTGCCAGCAACAGATTTCAGCACCCCATGCACTGTTTCAAAATTACAAGTTTTCAGTTCCCATTCTTATGCTGAAATGGCTTCCTTTCCTTTCCCAGGGGAAAACGTCAGGAAAGTACTTGTATTTTCTGTTATTTCACTTCCTGATATTCATGAGTAGGCACTGATCAGGCAATCACTGTGTTTATTTACTCTTCATTTATTGATGGTGTTAAGGGCATTGTTGAAAGTTATTGTAGTACCCTTTATCACAGTGTGTCAGTAAACCATTGTAAAAATGTCCTCATAGTAAAATTAAAATTCAGTTTAATGAGGGTGCAGGAGTGAAAGTCCTCGGCTCATAAGTAATGGTCCCCTAATATACTGGGTTGCAAGACTAAATGCATCAGATTTGAGTGTCAGAAGAAAGTTGACTTTCAAATCTTATGAAGAATCCATTCATGAGTATGTACTGCTAGCGAAGGCCCTTGTAAATAATGCTGCTGCTGCAAAATTAACCATATCACACACTTGAAGGCATTATCTAAAGTAGTGCAGGTATTAAGCATATCGGCCTCTACACAATTACGTATATGTGTGTGTATATATATATATATATATATATATATGTGTGTGTGTTAGTAATACTTTTTACTACCTAGTAACCTCCATGAAGAGGGAAAAGAAGTTTAATAATATATTCAGCTATGCTTATTTTTATTTAAAAAAAATTCTGAACATTTAATGTTTAGGATACTCTGGATATATTTTATTTAAAAAGAGCAGTAGGCCCTTGATAAAGCTCTTAGGAGGCTACGCACTTTATATTGTCCCATTCATTAAAACTTCAGCCTGTTGTGATATTGCTTTCTGGCATATAGTCCCACAAACTATCAGAAGTCTTAAACATACTTTATTTCCTTCCAGTGGATCTTAACCAAAGGGCATCTCTCTCGGTTTTTTTTTTTTTTTGTTTGTGTAGTTTAATTTGGTCTCTTGAGGATTAAAGATTTTATCATGATATGAATTTTCATGTGTTTTTTTTTTCCTGTTCATTTTTTAAACAAAAAAAAGTGTTGGGGCACTGCTACACTAGTGTTATATTTTCTTTTTAAGCTGACTTTTATGTGAAGTATGACGTTTCAGAATCCAGTATGAAAATATGAATAATGTTTGTTAGCTGCTTCTGTTCAGCAGTAACATAGCAGCATGGATTGTGGGTGTCAGTGCCTGTGAGGATAAAATGCGAGTTTTCTGCAGGATGTATAAAATCATTTTTCCCCTCATAGACTTGAAATGCATGTTTCTGGCACATCAGTGCCACTGACTTCCCTTTTACCTTTTATCATAGACTAATAGCTCTGACTCTTGTCAGTCTAATTTCTGGGCTCTGCTGATTCATGACATCCAACACTTCATCAAGTGTGCACAGCTTGGCTCCCGTTACCTCTGATCTCAGCCCCGCTAATAAACAGCAGTGCCAAGCACATATATCCCATTCACTGTCAGCCTGCCGCTTTCCTGGGTGAAATAAAAGTCCTATTAACATGCTCCTCCTCATTGGCTTTGACAGCTTGATCAATTAGGCCCCTTCTTTAGATGACCTCTGCACTGCCATGACAAGAAGGTGAATATAAAATGAATAGTTTGCCCGTGTAATGGGTTATTGTGGGCTTCAGATTTTTATCAAGTTGGACCAGATGACTGGTTATGACTGAAACAGGGAGCCTGTATTAGATTTTATTGTCTTGTGGCATTACTAAGAAGGCAGGCACATTGAAAAGACTCTAAGGCATAATTTAAATTCACAGGGTAGAATTGTGACATGCAGTTAGCTTTTCTGGAATAACCGTGGCTTAAATACAGCTTTTTCAGTTCCAACATAGCTTCAGATTACCTTTTTTGTTGTATTTTTTAACAAGGTTATTAAATCAATAAATGTTCATGCTCTTTGAACATATTTTACTGAGCAGGATGGAAATGTCTTTTGTAGTGCAGGATGCAAGCCAATAAATAATACAGGTATCCTTTGTTGTCAGCAGTGCTCCCAGTACAATTCTGATGATTTGATGTGACTGTCATTCATCCTATCAGACGTCTTTGTTGTGTATAACCGTGGATGGTAATGTTACAACTATGTTCAAGCTGTGAATGGTTGCTACAGTGTGGACAGCTTAAAGCAGAATGTCTGTTGTTTTTGTATGTGATTAAAGTAAATGTCTTTCCCCATAGGAATATGTTCTTTTTGTCCCATTTGGTACTGAAAAGCACTTAAGTAGGAGCCCCGGGTACTGCTTTACATTTTCTACAGAGACATGGAGCCTGTATGATTACTGTTTGTGATTTTAATCACTCCACCACCCCTCCCCACCCAAGTTCTCCCCAAAAGGGCTTAGGCTTACCTCCAAGCTTAGGACTACTGGAATCATAAGCAGTGCTGCGGTTTTGGTGTAGGTGACCTAATGAAAGATAAAGAAAGGCTCTCAGCCATTTAGGTTGTAGTCACAGCCCCTAGCACATGAGATCAGATTAAGGGTGATGTAACCCACAGTCACATATTTATTATATCTGGGTCCGAAGCATTTTACAGAATTGATGCAGACAGTTTAGCTGTCTGATTTAAGTAGCCACAATCATCCAGACTTACCTGAGTTGGTAGGTTTGAGAACTGCTACTTTTCATAATGTATGCTTGTAACATGACAAAAAGTGTCCCCTGTAGGAAGTTGTTTTAGTTTTCTCTTTTATAGCTCTGATTGGCACAGTGACAAATATACACCCTTTTAAAATCGAATTCCTTTTCTTCTCTTTCATTATTTTACTGACTCTTTGATTTTCTGTCTGTAAATGATGAACGGTGGCATGCAAGAAGGGAAGACCAAACTCCTGGATTTTGTGAACTGTGGCAGCATTTCCTTTCCCCAGGAGGGCCTTACCAGTTATTTCCGGAGTAAATTTATGGCTAACCATCCAGTCACATACTTTATACTTAAAGGATGATAGTCAGTCACACATGCTAGGTAAGATTATTCCAGAGGTTTGGGAGGTGCAAACTTGTACCTCCATTGTGTTTTATTTGTTCATTGATGACGTTATAGGTTTCTAGTTCTTGTATTGGTGGAGATATTGGACTTTCAGAGAAACAGAAGGTCCAAGAGGGTTGGTTCTATAGGGCATGGAAGCGAGACAGATCTGTCCTCAAAAGTCTGCAAGACACTGATTAAAGAGATAGCGCCTCCAGATTCTTTTGTTACCTCACAGACTTTAAGCATGTGATCCTTCTGTTTAGCAGCCTTTGGGATCTTTGTAATTGTTTGGTATGTTTAGCATGATATATCCCAAAGGGGGGCATTGTACTCAATAATGGCCAGACCAATGCTCAGTATAAAGAATATGAGTGCTAAGTATCAGGTGCTAATGTCATTGACATAACTTATGAGGTAACAGGGTACAGTATCTGTTACACTTTGTTAGCTGTGCCTTTTTTGATTAGTTTGTTAATTGGGTAAGTCTGGGAGCCATAATGCATCATTTCTGATGTGACCTGAGAGCAGTGATCTTGCTCGTACAGTGTGCAAGTGATGACCAAGGAAGTCAATTAACTGTATAATGAACCTCATGTAACCTTAGCCTTCTATGCCTTCCTGCCAGACTGTTTATTTTTTGAAGAGTGTAGCTGATCCCAGTAGCATAAAGACAAAAAGCCCTGACTAGAGCTCAAATTATCCAGTTACCAGATCAGATACTTGATGGAACTGGCAGGGGAAGATAGCCATACCCATCCGGGGGGGGCAGAGCAAGATGCACGCTGTCAAACTTCCTTGGGCATCTAACGCAATAGATGTTGCAGCACAAGATATAACTGTGCCTGATTTTATGACTGGCTACTGAGACAGTATACTTGGGAAGTTATTTGAAGTCCATTATTGAGTATTTGCATGGTAAGTCACTGTATCTCCTGGAACTAATTTCTCTGCTGTCAAATCAGCAGTCTGGCAAGTTATCATGGAGATTTAGACTTTGAACTAGTAATGAGCTTCGTCCTGTAACCCTTGGTTACATTCACATAATTTCCATTGCATAATGTCTGACTTTCAGCAAGTCATTTAACCATACTCTGCTCTGAAAAGAGGCACCTATGCTGAGTAGATTTGCCTTGTTAAGATGAGGAGAACATCACCTCAGACTGACTTTGTCAGGTCTTGCAATCCGATAAGCTGTTACTTGTATGTGAGAAGCTTGCTAAAGGCCAGATTTCATCCTGTAGTCAAAGTATGTTTCGAGATATTTTTCCATAGAACTTGTACAAAATACTACATGCACCTATGAGTTTTACTTCTAGGTAAAAGACAATAAATATTCTGAAATTTTGCATCTTCTAATGTTCAGACTTTATAATAGTTAACTTGTACATCAGCAGGTTGTGTGGACACAATGGTTTACATTGCCTTTCTATATAGAAGAGACAGCTGCACACTTAAATGAAAGTAAATGTGTTGGACTGTAAGAAGTGTGACTATCAAAATAAGAAGAAAAAAAACTCTGAGACGGAATAATCAAACTGTCATTGCATAGTCGGAGCTTAATTTTGTGCAACATATATATAGAACTAAAGGAGAGAAAAACATTTTTCCAAAGTGAAGCCACATTTGAGAGAGAAGCTCATACTAGTAAGCATTGATAAAAACAGTATGAGGATGGAAACTGTTAGCATAAGGAAGTGAGGAAAATGGGGTAGAGAGGTAGAGCAGTTGATAATGAGGATGTAGCCATATTACTATGCACTAAGGAGCAAAAGAGCAATTGCACAAAGATGACGATCGTGTGGAATAAATTATCTAGCAGATAGGAAAACAATAACAAAAAAAGTTGACATAATCAAATAATACTTCCTTGTACTTACATATTTGTCATCTGTATGATATAGATAATACATCTCAAAGGGCCATTTTCAGACCCTCCCCAGGAGCCCACACTCAGAAAAAACATTAAAATATGTACTAATATATTCAGAAACAAATACACATGACATACAGTTATACATATCTCTCTCTCTCTCTCTCTCTCTGTCTATATATATATATATATATATGTATATATGTGTATATATATATATATATATATATATATATATATATATATATATATATATATATATACACACACACACACACTCATATATGTTTTACATGTGGGCTATGTGTGTGTGTGTATACATATATATGTGCATGTATACATGTGTGTGTGTATTATATATATGTATATATATATATATATATATATATATATATATATATATAAATTAAACATTAAAGTGTTACATTTAGAAAGCATGATACACATATATGCATAATGAAAGAGTAAAACATTTGAGAACAATGTAAATAATGATGTGGAAAGGTACTAGGAGATGAGAATGGAGTGAAGAGACAGGAAATCAGAAGAATGTCAATAGAAAGGGAGACCAAGATAAAACAAAAGCTAAAACTGAAATGGCAAGGAGTTAGCAGGCATTATGGAAGGAATGCTGCCTCTGACTAGTCAGACTTACCCAAAAATGAAATCTCCAAAGACTACATAGTTTAAGAGGAAATGGGCAAACAAATTATGAAGGGTCCTGGGGATACTTTGGGGTGGTCTAAAAATATACAGTAACAGCAAAAATCTGTAAGGACTTCTGGAATGATAATAGAGAAGACCGTAACTAGCATTAGCACTATAAAAGAGGAAGTTGTAACTTCAGTGCAGGAGTTTGGAGTTCTCGTCTCTAGGCCATTTTGGAGCATTCATCTCTGAAATACAGTAATTCAGTCATTCAGTTTAGAGGAGGTAGTCAAAAGCAGGTCTGCATAAAAAGTTATATAAGTATATGCCAAAGGAAGTACGAATAACATTTTTTTTTTTTTTGGGGGGGGGGGGTACAGTGTGACAGAAATTTGAAATTCTTTATGAGAAACAACAGTCCCGGGCAAATAATTGGCATTCGGAAATAAATAAAAATGTGTTTAAGAACAGAGTTTCCTGGTTTATAGCCTGAAGGTAGACTGCCCTGGAACAGTGTCTGGAGGTACATACATTTTTCTCCATAAGGAGAAGGTGATAGTGATGACCATTTGGAAAAGATTTATTTTAATATATGTAGGCAAAAATAAGGTGAAGAGATCAAATGATGAGCGAGAAAGAAATAAGGCAGTTCTGTTGCTTTGGGGGGATTAGCATACAGGTTAACTTAAAACTTCAACGTATACAATGGGTAAGATTGGTTAGGCCATACTATCTGTCATAGGTTCATAGGTTGGTACTAGACTATCTGCCCAAAGGCATTTATAAGCCTAGCCAGAATGTGTTGGCTTTCGCTGCCCCCTTAGATTAGTTCCCTGTGCCTCTGTCCAGCAAAGCCACTGAAGTGATCCCCAGGGTAAACTTTCTGTTTCCCATCCACTCATCAAGGTTTCTCTTGAAGAGTGTTAGCAAGGAGCTCTGCCTAATGTAGTTTGGAATCTTGTTCCAAAACATGGGAAGTCTCTGGGACAGGAATCCATCCCTCCAGCACGTCCTATTTATTGTTGTGGTGAGGTTTAGATCCCTAGAGCATGTGGCTCGAGGGGATATGGTTTTCTTTAGGTGGAGCATGTCCATCAATTCTGGGTTGGACATGGCCTTGTATGTCAGGCAGAGATCACCTCTGTGTAGGCGGTATGCAACCGAGTACAGCTGGAGTTTCTTCAGTCAAGCTGCATAGGGCATCTGTTTGAGGCCAGTGATCCTCTTGGTGAGGTACTTCTGTGGTCTTTCCAGCTGTTGCAGGTGTCTTGTAAGGTACATCCCAAATGGGGCATTGTACTCTATGATGGGTCTGATGAGTGATGAGTAGAGGGGCACAGTGACCTCTTTTGATCTGGATGCGAACCCTTTTGTGATTAGATGGGCCACATAGAAAGATTTTCTAACCACTTTGGCAATGTGATTATCAAAGGAGAGATTACTATCTACTTGGGTGCCCAGATCCCTTATTACGTCTTCCGTATTTAGGGGGCTACCACCTATGTGGTAGTTTGTGGGTACTTTGTTTATTCCAAGGGGGATGACTATGCACTTTTTGGCATTTAGCTTGAGGCCATGATTTTGGCATCAGGTATACGTCTCAGTGAGACCCTTTTGGAGGATGTCTGTGTCAGCCGGAGTGTCAGTTATAGCCCCTAGTTTGCAGTCGTCTGCGAACTTGGTCAGCCATAGTCCTCCTGTGCTTGCCTGTACCTCTGAGAAGTATATGCCGAACAGGAGGGGTCCTAGGACTGAGCCCTGGGGAACACCACTTGTAACCGGTTTAGAGTCGGACCTAGCTCCCGCAACTCTCACCATGTGGGTTCTGTCCCGGAGCCATTTAGCAACCCATCTTGTGATGTAGGGGTTTATGTTCAGGCTGGTGAGCTTGTCTGTAATACCAGAGTGGGGAATGGCGTCAAAAGCCTTTGCGAGGTCTAGGTAGACTGTGTGTACCACCTTTCCCTCGTCTATATCCTTGGTAACTGTCTCAAAGAAGTCCACCAGGTTTAGGAGGCATGATCTGCCCTTAACAAAGCCGAACTGGGTAGGGTCCAGTGTTTGGAGGTTCCCAATGTCTCTGTTAAGGAGTTCCATGATGATGCGCTCCATAGCCTTGCAGACCAAGCTAGTCAGGCTTATAGGGTGATAGTTCCTATTAGTTTGTCTGCTACCGCCTGATGGACATTCTGTGAGAAGAGGTGAAGAGTGTCTGCAGACAGAGGTGAAGCAAATATGAAGATGGGACATAATGTCCAGAATAGAAAGAAGCACCAAGGAAAGGCAGTGGCTAACTCGTTTCAAAAAGGAAAGAATAACAGCCCAGATAAACCATTACCTCTTATTTTCACAAAAGAGCCACTGTGGATGCTGTCTCTGTCTGAAAGTGCCTTATGTGCACACAGCATCAGGTGTTGCTATTGGTAATCTAAAGAGAGAATATTTCAGGTCTGCAGTTTCTTGGTCAGTCATTGAATTTGTCCCTGGCGCAAAGTGAATTCCTTCTTTTAGTTGAATTGTTCTTCTATTTCTTTATTAAAAGGGAAGTTTTACTTCAGGAAGCTAAGAAAATTGGGATGCTGAATTCTATCTAGCATCATAAATTAATTCAGACAGTAGATGAACAAAGGCTGCAGATAGTCATTGTAAAAAAAATGAATCAGAACAGCTCAGCAGATTTAGTTATTATGTTGAACGTAAGTGCATAGAAGCAACTCAGTAGTACTGGACGTGTGTGTGTGTCTGTATATATGAGTAATTTTTTATATATGTATGTGTGTATATATATATATATATATATATATATATATATACATATTTGTATTGTGTATATGTATATGTGTGCACCATTCATTTGATCTAAGGTTCAGAATATTTGCTATTAGCATTTGATATTGAAATGACCAAGATCGCAGTAGAGTGGAAAGTGGGATTTGCCCTTTCCTCGCTGTAATGTGATCTCAGAGTTGGTTCATCTAATTAGCAATAGGAGTGGAGGTGCAGGGAGGGGGGGGGGGTCCTTGCTCCACCGGACAAAATATCTGTAAACTTATTTTTTTGTTTTTCATATTCACATGTGCGAGTAAATATGTACATACACACACACACACACACAAAACATGTATTCAATGTGTGTATAGGTTGGGCTCAATATAACGTCATTTTTGTGTGTGTGTTTAAACAAGATAGCCAACATGTTTATCATTGTACAACTTGTACAGTCTGCATTTATGGTGTATTTTCTCTCTTTTCACCAAAAGCTGGCCAGTACTGTCTTAAGTTTCAGATTATATTTTATACTTTCAACAGCTGGTCACAGCCCAAAAATGGGAATTACATACATTCAATTTACTTGTTAACTTTCATAAAAATTTCTTAAGTCTCTTTACCTTTAATAAATTATCACGTAAGACATAGGCAAGCATACATTATTACTAATGAAAACAAACCATAATAACATTTTCCATTTACATACATTGTACATCAAAATATATATTTTTTATATTTTTATGTCACCTTTCCATCATTACATAAATTGCTTAATTCCTGCCTTCTCTTAAACCTCACTTCTCCTCCTGAACATTATTCTGCATGAATTGTTCCCACAATTTCCATTGATTTCTGTGTAATATGATCCTTCCTTTTTCTAAGATCCCACTTCCTGTTCTTTTATCTGTGTTACAACATTAAATACTTCAAATACAGTTGGTTTAGATTTTGAGTTCTGTTTTCTAGTAATTGCTTTTTTTGGCAGCCACCAGAATTAAACTTAACACGGCCTTACTCTAAGCAATTAAGATCCTGTGTCCCAGCTCAAAAGAATCATTTCCTCAGTTACACCCATTTGCTCACCCAGTATTTCTGACAGAGCACTCTGTAGGAAATTTTTTAAATCTGCCAGCCTATTACACTCCCCAAACATATGTTCCCAGTTAGCTCTTTCTTCCGAATCACACCTCCTGCCTCTCAAACTCTTAGAGCAAGAAACCTGGACAGAACCAAAAATAGTGGGAGGATAAAGGCCCAAAAATAGGGATATATTTTAAATACTGCTCTTATCAACTTAGAAAGTTGTTAGAATAACAGGTTTTGTATTAATGAGCTTTTTCTGAAGGATATGAAGCATAGTACTCAAATGTATGTCATTAGTGACTTCATTACTCAATGATTTGAAAGAAAAGAGACAGCCGAGAGCTATGCCTCCAGCATTTGCCATCTACCATAGAAGAAAGACTTTGAACTTTGCTTGGGGAATAAAAGTACCTATGCAGACACTTCCAAGCAGAAATCTTAAACATTTTGGACTTTGTTCCATACTTGGAGGTCATACATATGTCCTCCCTTTATTCCCTTATAAATTGTTTATCCAGTCCCTTCTCCATGTTGTTTCTCACATCCTCTGATTGATTCTTATAGTTATCATGCAATATATTATACATCCTACTGATTATCTATTTTTAATGGCAGCCTCTGTTTGAGAGTAAACTAAAAACTCTACCAGAGCATGTCTTTCACTTAGAATTCCCCTCACCTTTGTCTTTGCCTGTACTCTGATATCCATCACCAGTGGGGAAGGCGGTCCTCTGCTTCATCATCATCCTTTTCCAAGTTGAAATATAATGTTCTGCTTCTGCTGTGTGTATAAGCCCTTAACTGTGTGTAGCTGTAAAATATCCTTTCAAATCAAGTAATTGTAAATGACCTTGTCTATTCTAAGGATCACCTTATCCCATTTAACTCTTGCCCTCCTTCCCTCCCAGGTAAACTCCTTCAACTCTTTATTAATTACTGTTCACAACTTCTCCTCTGCTTGATGAAAATATGACTGATCTGTAAGTAAAACTGAAGGGACTAAAAGTAGTTTCACTGCTCGTATCTTACTATCCATAACTATAAATAAGCACTTCCAGTTTCTCAGTGTTTGTATTATCTTTTGATTAGTTTCTTCCCACATATCCTTAGCTGCTGTAACAGAAGCCTTTTTAATCCATACTCCTAAATACGTCATCCTATTGTGTCCCCTTAATTATGGGTATTGCTGAACCAGTTTGTGTCTGGGTTTTATCTTCATTAATTTTATATCCTGAAGAGACTTGAAACTGTCTCAGAATGTTCCACAACAGTGAAATGTCCTTTTCTGGATTTATCAGGTACAAAATAATATTATATGCAAATAAAGCCAACTTTTCTTGATTACCAAACCAATTATATCTTTGAATTTCTGAGACCAGTTTTTTTGCCAGTGGTTCTAAATATATCTATTAGGAAATACAAATGCTTCCATTGCTCTACTCATAAGCTGCTAGCTTACTTTGTCAAATGCAGGATCAATACTGGGTCCTCTCCTATTTAATATATTCATAAACAACTTCCACAATTCTATCCCATTCTCTAATATCATCCAATATGCAGATGATTCAACTATCATCTGTTCTGCCACATCCCTCCCAGTACTACAAAAGCTTACCCAAGATGCATTCTCCATCACTGAACTATGGATGAAAGAAAATCACCTTGCACTTAATGCCTCTAAAACCAAACTAATGGTATTTACCCCTTCTAAACACATCTCTATCAACACTAATTCCCTTTTAATCACCAGCCACAACAACACATCCTTGGAATTGGTGCCAGAAGCTAAGTTACTCGGGGTTCAAATTGATAGTCATCTCAAATTCAACTCCCACATTCAACTAAACATAAAAAAAAACATCAAAAACTAGGCATGCTCTTCCGACACAATCGCTACCTTACCCCCTCCACTAAAATCAGTCTCTCTGCCTCTTTCCTCATCCCCTCTCTTCTCTATGGTGCCCCACTCCTAACTAATATCCAATCTTCCCTTAAAACACTACTTTCCTCTTGCTGTAACAAAATTGCTAAATTTGCTACTAGCCATAAGAATTCTACCCACCACTGTTCTTCACTCCATAAACTAAAATGGCTAGAATTACCCAATCACCTCACCTATTCTCAACTTACTCTTGCTCACAAGCTCATTTGCAAACCCAGTCTCTGTCCGTCCCTTTCCTTAGCCTTCAAATTGCACCTGCCCAGCAGAACACTTAGATCTAATAACCAAAATCTAATTGAATTGCACAAACCTAATCGTCCCCCAGGGAAAAATCTCCTGTCCTTCAGTCTAGCACGTCTCTGGAACTCCCTACCTCCTGCCATTCACACCACCTTTAACCACCTGACATTCAAAAAAATCTCTTCACTCTCATTTACTATCCCAGTGGGAATGCTCTTGCACCCACCCTTCTTGATCTACACTGATTTTCTCTCTTTCTCCTCCATTGGAACTACCTTATCTCTGCTTTCCTTACAAAAAAAAAAAAAAATCACAAGCTACTTAATGATAGAACTGCTTCTCAGTTCACATTGGAATCACTTACTTTATCAAGTCTGTATCCTCTGTAATATGTATCACCAGTTTGCTTCTACCAGAAATTGTATGCTCTAATGGTATAATTGTTGTAAATAATTGTTGTAAATATTGTAATTCTAAAACCTTTTGTAACCCTGTATATGGAGCTTTTCTCCCCAGGACTCCATTGAAAATGGGTTCATCTTGGCCCAATGGACTCTCCTGGTAAACCAACTGCAAATAAATAAATAAATAAATGCTTTCTCTGTATCAAGACTCATCAACAACAGGGGTATCAGTGTTCTTTTAATGTTTCCAAATGTTTGTCTTCCCTCTACAACACCGCATTAATCCATATCTATAAATGTTGGTAACATGTTTGCCACTCTTTTAGCTAGTATATGCATAAAAACTTTATAATTATGGTTTAAACTAAAATGGGTCTGTATGATGTGGGCCTGATGGGTTTTTACCATCTTTAGCTATTACAGGCACCACAGCTTTCTTTAAAGATGTTGGTGCTACCCCTCCTTTTAAAATACTGTTAAGTAAAATCTTCCAGATCTTTACCACTTTCTCCCGTACTAACTTCCAAATGTCTACAGGAGTCTCATCTGTTCCTGAAGACTTCCCTGCAGATTGATTATATATCACAATTTTTCTGTCATCTCCTCATATCTTAACTTGTAGTTGTCAAGTCTTATCTACCTCTAACTGTGGCATAATTAAGTCTTCCTTAAATATTTCCATATGGGCTCTTTCTTGATTTCCACAATTCTCTGCTTTATGCAAATTGCCATAACATTTTCTAAAAAATCTAATACCTCTACAGGATGCTTGTTTATTTTCCTTGTTATAGGCTCCCTACGTTTGTTAACAACCCTTTCTTCTTTCTGTTGACAATTCTTGTACTAAAAGTTTTTGTGCTCTGGAGTTATTGCCAAAAAATGTTGCTTAACAGCAGTCTTTTTAAACTCATGCATATTATCCAGATACTCTCTTATTTTCTCTTTAACAATGTAGATGCACTTCTTTTTCTGTGAGATTGCCATTATTCTGCAGTACTTTAACTTTTGTCAGCCCCTCTAAATAATTCCTGTTATTTCTAACCATACATCTTTCTCTTTTATTTGTACCCTAATTTTAAACTCCATTTTCATTTTATCTCTCTCACTAGGTATAACTTCTGAAAAAATGTCTGTCTTCCCTAATAACTGTAGAATAACCTCCACTGCCCATTTATTAAATTCCTCTCTTTTTAACAGGTAGGTGAGAAAGCACCAGTGTCTGATTTTTACGTCATTACCTTGCATTTTTATCGGTACATGATCTGAAATGGTTATTGGATATCTGTTGAAGCATTACATTAAATGCACATGTTCCTCTGAAATATAATTTCTGTCTAGTCTAGCCTAGGTATTTCACACTTGAGAATAATATGTAAATTTTGTCTGAGTTCTACTTCTGAATTTACATCTTCCATACCAAATAGTTTCATAAATTTCATAAGAAATCTGCCCTGTTTTGTTATATTTTCCATTTTAGGTCCTTCAATACATCCTCACTGTTGTAAATCAAATTTTATTCCCCAACTATAAGTAATATCCCTGCTGAAAGCTGATTGTTTCTCCCAAAAATTTCTTAAGCTCCATACTAGCAGTTTTGGGTGGAATATAAATACATGCCAGCATAATCCTCTGCACCTGGCAATGCCCCTTACTGCCACAAATATGGCATTATTGTATTTGTACCCTCTTCTGTCACTAGTGAAGTCTGTCTATCAATTAGTATAGTTACTCTCCTTTTCCTTTGTCCCTGATAGTTTGCTCTGTATCCATCCTGAAATCTTTTCTTTGTCAAATTCACATACTCATTTCTTTCCAAATGTGTCTCTAGCAGCATTGCTATATATGCAGTCTGCATTTCATAATATAGTTCATTACTCTTTCCTTTTTGTCTTTACCCAAACGGACATTTATGTTCCAATGTAATATGTATACTGTAACCGTTAAGATAAGCTGTTGTTCCCACCTATTATACAAGACTGTGTTTTTGAATGTGTATTTCCATCTTTTATGTTACATGCACACACTAATGTTTGGAAGGTTGATCTTTTATACAGTTGTTTATTCTCTTCTCCATTTGGACCTGTGTCACATTTTTCTAGACTTTGTGTTTTAATAAAAACCCTCAAACAAAAAACTGAATAAATTTTCAGAACACCCCCATTTAACAAACATTTAAAACTATGTATGTCTTCAAAAATGACGTTTAACCCTCCAGATAGGAAGTTACCCCAAATTGGCAACTTCACCCACAGGCATTATCTAACCTAAAATTAAGTTTACCCATGCTAAAGTGCATGCTACAGCCAGTGTTACTACTTACATTGATTGGCGTGCGTTATTTTCTTTTCTCTGTTCCCCTTCCAGATGTGAAAAACAGCTTATATGCTCTCAGAAAACATTAACTTTTAGCCTGAAGAAAACGTACACTGGCTATTTTTAAATGAAACTGAATTGTACACTGTTCTATTAAATTCATTTAATTATTAATGTTGCTAAGGAAGCTGCTGTCTCTTATTCACTTCCAGTAATTTCAAACTTTTATTTTCACTGATCTGCTTGCCCTTGTACATTTAAAATGTTGCATTTCCCTCAACAAAGAATGCTCAGAACTTTCAAGATTAATTGCTTGCATGTACAGATACCACATCTCCATGGAAATGTAGTCAGCAATGAGAACAATTCAGCTAACAACTCTATAGATGCATGAAGGAAGTTTCACTCAGAACAGAATATACAACTGCCTTTAGCTACAGCCTTCTTGACTCCCACTGAACATTTGTTAATGGAAAAAACAAGCTACTATAATTGCAAATGTAAGAAATTTAGCCTTTTCCATGGCATTCATCATTGAGTCATATTTTTCAAGGTTACTTACATACAAAAAAAAAAAAACGCTGTTTGCAGATTAAACCAAGGACATTAATCTAGACTTTACCCATTGTAAAAATAAAGTAAAATATCTGAATCTACATATAATATAATCAGTGGACTTTTAAACCCTGCCCAACCGCAGCAGTCCAAGATCACAGCATATTAACTTAAACCTGCTTTTTTGTCCAGCCTTTCTTCTCTCATTTTACTGTAAAGTGCATATGTCTTACAACTAAAAAGGTACTTGTTTACTGTAATATCTTTTAACACATAAAAAGAAACTGAATAGTCTCCCACACATAATTAAAATAAACCTTTGTACAAGTACTATTAATAACAAAACAGTTTTTATTTACAAGTTGTTTTTTTTTCTTTTTACTGTCCTTGTAAACATTAATTATGTAAAGTGGGGTATATACATTACAGTCCATACACACTTTTAACAAAGTCAACAAAAGTCCAATCTTTTTCAGCCACGTTTTCTTTTAATGCCATATTTCCAAATGTGATTGATGCTTTATAATCTCACACTTATTCACTAATTTTAGTGTTGATGGTCTTCTCTCTGTTCCCACCCTGTTGTTGTTCCTTCTTCCAACACCAGACTATGGTTCATATTCAAATTACTCTTGATTCTTCTAGTCAACCCCTTTGCTTTTTTCTGTCTCTCAAGCATTTTCCTGTGGAACATTGTAAAAGGTTTCACTGGCAAAGTCTCTCTCTCTCTCTCTATGAGCTTTCTTGTCAGAAGAATGAGAAGCAGAGTCTCTTTCTGTCTGGTGGCTCAATTTCTGTTGAATAAACTTTATTTCCTCCTTAGCCTGTTCTCATCAAAAATGTCTTTGATCCTTGAGGAAAAAATATTCTGATTACAACTGAATATAGCAGCTTTAATCTCACACCTGTCTCTCAACATTTTCGGGTTGCTGGGATAAATGTGATTCTCTTTACCTGGTGTACAGTGAATAATTCCTCAAAGTTTTAATACTTTTACCTTCTGTCACAGTTTTCTCAGGATAATCTCTTTCTGTTGATATGATTGCATGTTTAGTAGTACAGGTCTTGGCTGCTTTCTCATGGCCATGTTTGGAACATACATTCAGTGTGTCCTTTCTACTAACAAATCCTGTAGTGGAATACCAGTCCAATTGCTTATTTGTGCTTTCATAAAATTAGTACAGTCTGTTATTTCCAGTTTATCTGGTACAGAAGATCTCATGTTTTCTCTGCATGCTGTCTTCTAACGCTACCATTTTTAAACAACTCTTCTTGAGAATTTTTATAGTTAACCAGCCTTTTCTTCCTTCAGCCATTGACTTTTGCAGTTTTATCAGTTCATCCAAATAGCTAATTGAAGCTTCTTCTATTTTTCCAGTCTTTTGTTATTTGATTTGAGATACTCCTTCAGTGTTTCATTTATTTTAATCACCTCTGAGGACATTTGATTTATTTTGTCCTTTAAATTACTGGAAGCCACTCTTGTATTAAGCTAAAGCTTGAACTGCTTTTTTCTGAACAGCTGCAGGATTCTTCTTGGCCAGTGTTTTCTCTTCAGCTTTTCTACTTGATTTTCTATAAGGTTCTCTATGTTTCTTCTTTGCTGGCATTCAGGCAGTGTACCTACTAGCCAGTAACTGAATTTTACTCAGGCTGACAACAGTAGCTATTTCTCAGTTGCTGTTTTTTTTTGTTTGTTTTTGTTTTTTTATATATATACTGGAAATAAACTCTTGATCGGTATGTAGCCAGTTTGGAAGTCTGGCTCAATTTAATATTGAGGGACTCTCACATCTTTATGTATGTTGGTGGCACATGTAAAGTGTATGTATAATGTTAAACCACATTATATAATGTTGCCTACCTAAATGACTTGCCTACAGAATAGGAGGAGGTGAAATGTTTGATGTATTATGCTGACAAGAAAAACAGTTATCTGAGTGCTGCTGTAGATGTTGTATCAGCAGTACACATTTTCATCTGCATGCCTACATCTGGGATTTTTACTGAGTACTTAATTTACTGCTGGCACTATAGTCACAATAGGAAAGGACTTGAATAGTGAAGTGGACAAATATTGGAAGGACTTGACTAATTGCTCAGACTTATTGAGTCATACATTCAGAGTGAACAAAAGCAATGAAAATAATTTTTTTATAAGACCGACAGTAACAGGCTGTTGGAAGAAGGAGCAATAACAGGAATAGGAACAGAGAGAAGACCAGCAACACTGAAATTAGTGAATAAATGTGAGATTATAAAGCATCAATCACATCTGGAAAATTAAATTTCCCTTTTTGCAGTGTGGTATGTAAAGTCATAATTTGTAATTGTGGTGTTGTCTAAAGCATAACCTACCATGTACATCATCTGTCAGAGAAGTGGTAAGATTGTTGTGTTATATTAAATGGTAGGTCACAACATGGCCATTGTTTTAAACTTTTTTCAGTTTTCTGTCCATTTGGGGGGGGGGGGTCATTTACTATTATGTATTCCCTGGATTACATCAGAAGTAATTGTTATTTGCTATATTCCCCCGTGCATATCCAGTGGATGTATTTGAAGTTACTGGGTTCTTTTTGTCCATATTCTGTATCCTGCAGACTAAAATCCCACAGACTGTTTTGCTGTCATGGGATGCTGAAAGAATCCGGTATTTTATAGGTCCATAGGCATATACTAGCCTAATGACCATGATGGTCCTTAGAAACATAGTCATGCAGCCAAAATATGACCCACAAATTTGATTTATGAGCGTGATTTACTGACTGCCTCTGTCCATCAGAGACATAGGAACCAGACCAGGGGTGAATTTCCGATTACCCATCCATTGGTCCAAGATGTGCTTAAATAGGGATAGGGAGGAACTCTGCTTCACATGATTGGGAAGCTTGTTCCAGATAATGGGAATTCTATGACAATCATATTTGTCTCTCCAACATGTCCTATTTATGTTGCAAGCAACATTTATGTATTTTAATGTAGTAGTTCTGATGCTCTTTGTTTTGCATATGTGCAAAAGATTCATCAAAACAGGGTCCAGGGATGCCTTGTATTCCAGGCAAAGATCACTCTCAGTCAGAATTATACCAAGTAAAGAGACAGGGCTTTGAGGTGATCAACATAGGACATTGTGTTTACTCACTGTATTGTTTTTGTAAGGAACCTTTATGTACATTCCAGTTGTTACACTTGTCTGGTCAGGTACATAACAAAGAGGGCATTATACTCTATGATGGAACTGAGTACAGTGGTATGATGACTTCTGTCGATGTAGATGCCATGCACTTGCTTGTAAGTTGAGCAACATAGATGGATTTTCTTACTACCCTGGACACATGTTGGCCAAAGGTCAGGTTACTATCTACACGAGTTCCCAGATCCTTGACTAGTGAATGAACTTTTAAGGGTGTTTTATTGATGACATAGTTACACAGGGTGGAAGGCTTCCCAAAAGGTACTATAATGTATTTCTTGGTATTGAGTTTTAAGCCATAGCTTTGGTACTAAATGTTTGCCTCTATTAGACCTTCCTGAGGGGTGTTCTTGTCTTAGGGGGATTCAGTGACTGCTCCCAGTCTGAAATCTGCGAACTTAGTTAGCCAGAGACCTCTGACATTGGTTTTGACATCCAAGAAATAGATACCAAAGAGGAGTGGGCCTAACACAGAGCCCTGGGAGATTCCACTGGTGACCAGCCTCTTTGTGAAGATGGCCTCTCCTATTCTAACTTCCTGGAGCCTACTATTGAGCCAGCTTGCTATCCAGCATTTTATAAAGGGTTTTATACCTAGTTCAGAAAGTTTTTGACAATGACCAAGTGAGGTATCATATCAAATGCGTAAGCCAGATGTAACTAGGCAGTATGCACTCTTTTCCCCTCATCCATTGAGCAGGGAGACTGCGCCACTGAGGCGAGTACCTCTGCCCCCACAACTCCATCTGTGACTATATTATCTCTGATGTTGAAACACCTCTGAGGAAAGTGGTATACAGTGTAGACAGAACCCATACATGGGGAGGGTTGCAAAAACAGTGGTACATATGAACTTTTTCACTGTTCTGCATTAGTGAAATGGCCACCAATTGTTTGAATCATGGGATGGTTCATTCAGGCAAATAATCTGAGGAACTTTTGTACTGACACTGTCCAGTACATTTTTGATGTAAAATCATACATGCCTATTAATGTTAGTGTCTGACGTTTTGAACATCCGTGGCTGCTCCCTTCTTTATTTTTCTCCATACAGCTGCCCCTATTTATGATCTTTTCCCATACAGTTGTAGATATAATTGATACTTAACTTCTTGCTGTGACTGTCATTAAAGGGTCTAGAACATTTTGTTTATCCATCTGGAAAAAGTTTTAGTTTTTTTTGTTTTGTTTTTAATAGCTCTTAAGATTATTTCCTTTCATTTGCTATTAAAACGTTTGCATTCTGGGATTTTTAGCCTTGCCTTAAAGTTTGTGGCTCTGGGTTTCCTAATTTTGCTGTGTCATATTTTTTATGTCACATTAAGCTACCCGGTATTAATAAAATAATGAGATCTGACAGGATGGATGACATTGTGCAGTGTTAGAATACCAAAAGGCATTCTGATTTCCAGTGTTGCATGCAGACAGCATTATTGCCTCTGAAAGGTTTGGTGTTGTCATTGAAGTAAGGGCATGTGCAACTATAAAAAGTTTAAATGGAGTGGACCCAGCAACTTCTGAAATATTTTGATTTTAACATTGCATTTAATATTCAGTGTATCTTTCATTGAATAATAATATGCATATGTCTGCGTGTGAGTATGTATGCATGCTTACTGTTGTTCATGTACAAAAGGTCATCATTCAAGAATATTGACCTAAGTTGCAGCCGACACCATGAGTAGGTCTGCAGAAATTAAAACTGCAATCTCTTCATGCCATTCAGAAGCATCCATGAAGCTAGGATCCCTAAAATGCTTACATTGTTTGTGCCTTGCAGTTTGATGGTTTTATTTTACATAATGGATTCACTGTAGTGCCCTATAAATTGCATTTCTGAAATAAAAATAGTTGTTAATTTGTGTATACCAAATTGTATATGGTCTGTTGTAGCTACAAGTGTACAAGAAAAAGTTATAGGTATAATTTGTTATTTTTAAGGAGATTTAAAAAGACCTGGCAGTCTACTTCTGTTCCCTCCTTACCTAGTAACCTCTGTGGAAAGTGGTGACTGTTCAGAGGGTTGCTGTAGGAAGTGAATACTCCATGGGTCATGTGCAACTCAGCTGGAATGGCTGCATGAAGTGGGCTTCTCCAAGTACTTAACAGTGATTGCACTATGATTTTTGTTAGTTTCCCTTTTCTTTGTTTAATTTTCCCAAGACTTTTGGATTTGTAATACAGTGACAGGAATGGACCCCATTCATAAGTTAAAGTATAATTAAAATTCATGAAATTAGTATTGTTTCAATCTTTGATGTTTGTCAAAAGTACCCTTCTCAGCACCCGCATTTTACTCGGAATTGACTCCTTTTCGATCCATACATAGTTACATGTATTGGTGACATATCTGAATTTGACTGTAAATTTTTTTTTGTTAGACCCATTGCTCTTACTACTGTTGGAACTGTCTGGGTATCCTTCCACATCTCCTTCATTTCTGCCTGCAAATCCTGGTATTTTATAACTTTGTATCTCTCTCTAGGTAAGATACTGTAATCACTGGGTGTAACAGTTTCAGTGAGCAATGCTGCTTCTGTCTTCTTCTCATAGTCTTACCATATCTGATTTTCTCGCATCTATTTTTTGAACTGTTGGTAGTGGGTGATTGCATGTGATGTAAACTTCACCATTCTCTATAACGCTTTGTTGCTAATGTTTCCAGTGCTTCTCAGCTACTTCAGTAGTGTAATGTTTGCACAATCCACAATGCAACAGTCTTGCCACATTATTATACCTTTCAGTATATAGACCCTCTGCCGTTCAAGTGTCATTTGAGTGTCATACCCAGCAACAAGATGTGCAAACCTTTCCAGTTCTGTTTTTACAGAACCTGCATTTGTCTGTTTCGCCCACATGTTCAATGAACTTTGTAAACCAATGTAGACGTAGTCTATTATCCTGAACTGCAAATATTAACTGTTCATCTTGTGGTTTAAATTTACCTCTACTTAACCATTCCTGCATCAGATCCTGATTGACGTGAGGTTGTTCCAGGAGTTTTTGTGTACTTGCAACTATATTTATGCCTTTTCCACATTTCTTGCATTTCCATCTGCTCCTTCTCCTTATATTCTTTCTTTTTTTTTTTTTTTTTTTTTGACACATTCAGTTGCTGAATGATTTTTGATTACTTCTGGTCTGATTTCGATTCCCACTTGACATGAATGTACTTCTGCTAAACCAAACAGGGAAGCCGACTTAGACTTGTTGTTTTCAAGTTTTAAAACTTACCCCATGTCTGAATCTGGTGATGTCAGCAGATGTGTGCAGTCCTACGATTGTAGATCTGTACATGTAATCATTTCCAAGGAGACCCACACCTCTTTCAGAATGAGGAATATATAATCTTTGTATATATTGATTTTATGTATCATTTGATAAGAGTGAAGCATTGTTCTTGTTTTCCTGTCACACTGATCAGTACCTTCTGGGGCCAGTCAATTAGCCCAAAACTGGAAGTTAGAACAGGAAGAGTAAATTGGTTTATAACTTGAGCATTGTTCCTAGATGTCAGGACTGTTTTCAGTATTTATTTTAGTCTTGTAAAGTATTCCTTACTCAGTTTTGTTCACATGCGTTCATGTTTTATTTTCAATCCTTCATAATTTCCCAAATATTTATACATTCCCTCCTGCTCAAGTTCATATTCCTGTCCCAGACTGATATTTTCTTGGTGCTGAAGCTTTCCTTGGCTCCAACTTAGCCGATTTTCAAGCTCAAAGACTTCTGGTTGGCTCGTGGCTAAGCAGGTATCCCATGGTGCACCAGTGCAATCCCCAGATCTCATTTGCCATGTCAACGAGTTCGGATGTGCTTCTCTTGGCTCTGGCTAAGTTTTTGTAAATTTTCATTATTCTAGTATCTTTTGCATAGTTATTGAATATATACATTATAGGACTTTATCTTTATTATCTTGTGGTTGTTGTTTAACCTTATTAGTGGTATCCTGTGTACCAGTAGTTAGGCGCAATTGCGCTTTACCTAAACCGTTAGTTTTGGCGGTTTCGCCTTTTTTCCTGTTATTGACAGTTAGGGTTTACCTAAATTGCCTTGTGGCCTTGTGTGACTAGTATAGTAGTCTCCTATATTTCAGTAGTTAGACGCACTTGCGTTTTTTCTTGTCTAGAAGATTAGTTTGGCGAGTTCACCGTTTTTAATCAATAGGGGCTCCTGTTGATTATTTCCTATCAAGCGATTATTGTTGACTGGAGGTCTTTAGCGTGGACCCACTAAAGTCTTAATTTCTTACCGTTGTTAATTTGCTACCCTTGAGCGTGTGTTTGTGTGTGTGTGTGTGTGTGTGTGTGTGTGTGTGTGTGTGTGTGTGTGTGTGTGTGTGTGTGTGTGTGTGTGTGTGTTTGTGTGTGTGTGTGTGTGTGGGGTGCCTTCTTGGTCTGTTTGAATTAGAAGACCCGATGTTCATCATGTTTCACTGTTGCAGTCATTACTCTTGGGTTATCCTGCTGGCAGGCGACCCGCGGTCGGCCAGAATTCCAAAGTCTAGGTCCGGCGTCGGTTGCTATCGCCTCTTCCCTGACGTCAGTGCGACAGGGATATAAAAGATGCAACCAACACCATTTTCTCCAGTCTTTCTTGCCACGCGGTGCCCGAAGCAAAAGCAGTTCGCAAGTGCCGGTCGGCCGACTCCTGAGATTTTCACAGACGAATTTCAGATCCAAAGTCTTCATTAAAGCTAAGTACCTCGTTGGGGAAACTTTTTTCTTGCTCCAGACCGATGTCAGAAAAAGTTAACAATTGTATTTCTTGTGGGAAGCAAATACCTCATAAGGATTATCACTCTTACAGTATTCTTTGCCTAGGCCCTGATCGTAACATTGCTAGCTGTCGGTTTTGTGCTAGATTCAACAAACGCACTATTAAGCATCGCTTTGATTTTGCTTATCATTACTTTGGATGAAAATTCAATTACATATTGCCATCAGAACAACCAATGACCAGAGTTTCTAAAGAATGCAAGGAAAAAGAGAAGGACAGGCATCCGAGATCCAAAACCGACAATGAGGCTTCCGCTAAGCCAGTCGCCGGTTCGCCAGTTCTCAGTGAGGCGCTTTCGCAGCCTCTGACACCTGCTACCTCAGAGCCACAGTCCGCTGACAACTCCCACATGGAGCCAGCTAGGCCTCTGGATACTCAAGGTATTGGACACTCGGAAATCTTTACCTCAGTTGGGTCCGGAGCCGCTGAGCAGGCATCGGCTTCTGAGGGTGTTTCCAGACCTACACAGTTATATGTAAAGCCTACTTCAGCTACAAAAGCAAAGACTACAGCAGCTTTAAAGACAAAGAAACAAGTACAGCATTCTTCAGAACAGACTTCCATGCCTAAAAAACAGATGCTCAAAATGGCCGAAGACCTTATTACCTTCATCAGGGGTTCCCATCCCCCTCCTAACAAAAGGCCTAGGCAAGAGACAGACTATGACTCTTCAGATCAGATTTCCATTTCCTCTGACTCCTCTCCTGTACAGGAATACTCTCTTCCTCCCTGTGAGGATTCTGATGCTGAAGAATCCATTCATTCAGCCTCTCCTCCTGAGGATTTTTCTTTTGGGGAAACCCTGCATACCATGAGGGAACACTTCCACTGCGCGAGCCAAGTTTACTCAGAATCAAAGAAAAGGCTCAGAGATTTTCTTTTACTTCCTCAGCACAGGCCTCTTGCTATTCCTCCGGTGCTAGACATTGTAGATGATGTATTTTCAGAGTCCGGCCTTTCTCCAGATTCCTTACCTCCAGCTCCTGTTAAGCCAGACAGATATTACAGGGTTCCTGATTCTCATAAATTTCTTTATAAAAACCCTACTGCTGACCCAGAAACTATTTGTCAGGGTCCCAAGGGGGTTAAGGCCGCTACTGCTAAAAACCCTGTCCCTTATGACAGGGACTCAAGGGCACTAGACAGATGGGGAAAAAAGGTTTACACTTCTGCTACTTTGGCTGTGAGGGCTTTAAATTGTCAATTTCATATGATTAAATATCAGCAGTACTTAATGTCACTGTTAAAACAGAAAATGTTGACTAATTCTGATTGTACAGAAAATAAGGAAATACAGGATTTACTGCATGCAACTGAACAAGTGGGAAAGCATACATTGCAATGTGGTTTTGACTCTCTGGAGGCCTCCTGCAGGGCCGCAATTACGGGTTCTGTCATTAGGAGGCATGCTTGGTTAAAGGAACAAAATCTGCCTGATCATGTTAAAGCAAAATTATTAGATGCTCCATTACAGCATGATACTTTATTTGGTGTTAAAGGGGAGGAGGTTTTGAAGAAAATGGAGGACAAAGCGAAATCTATGCAAACAGTAAAGGATTTCTTACAGGTGCAGCCACCAACATTTAGCAGGAACTGGCCTACAAAGAATTGGTCCTTTCCAGTGTCGGACAGGCCACAAAGAGGCAGATATAGACGTCCCAGAGGCAGATCCCGGCCCCAGGGCTCATACAGGCCAAAACAGTGGGGTGCTTCTACCTCCAAAACTGGAGAAGACAAAGCACAGCCATACAGGAAACAGTCCCAATGACTTGCCTCTGCCAGCACCAAGCACTTATCTTCTTGCAGCCCCCTTAGGGGGAAAACTCGCACTTTTCCCTCAAAATTGGCACATGATCACCCAGGACAAATGGGTATTGAATATAGTGTCACAGGGCTACAGGTTCCACTTTCACACCCTGCCAAAGGCAAAAGGTATGCTAAACCTGCCACACAATCAATGGGCAGAGGCACAAAAACAAGTTTCGAGCCTTATGCAAATGAAGGCCATTCAGTAAGTACCACAGCAAGAGCAGGGACAAGGATTTTACTCAAGACTTTTCTTAGTCCCCAGAAAGGACAAAACCTGGAGACCAATACTGGACCTGTCTGTTCTAAACACGTTTCTGGACGTTCCAAAATTCAAAATGTTAACTCTGCAGCAGCTTCTGCCCATGCTGGGCAAGAAGGCTTGGCTTGTAACTTTGGACTTAAAAGAGGCATACCTGCATATACCAGTCAGACAATCTTGCAGAAGATACCTCAGATTCATTGCTGGCTCAATGCACTACCAATTCTCTGCACTGCCCTTTGGCTTATCTACTGCCCCCAGGGTCTTCACAAAATGCCTGGCATCAGTAATTGCATTTGCAGACAAAGAGGAATTCAAATTTATCCCTACATGGACGACTGCCTTATACAAGCAGAGAACAAGGACACTCTACTAAAGCATCTGGCGTTCGTAAAAAGATTATTAATTTGCCTAGGGTACACAGTAAACGAAAAGAAATCAAAACTAGTACCCTCTCAAGAGATAATATTCCTGGGTGCAAGCTTAAATACAACTGCCCAGATGGCTTATCTCACACCAGACAAACAAAGACAACTAACTTCTTACTTCAAAACGTTGGCAACAAAGACCCAGTTATCTGCAAGAAAAATTCTGCAGGCTTTGGGCTTCATGGCATCCTGCATACTGCTAATTCCATATGCCAGACTGCATATGAGAAAACTTCAAAGGTACCTAAAAAGTGTCTGGACTCAACATTGTCAAAAACCTGGAAGCATTACTTATCCTCATTCCTTGCCTGCAACAGGAGTTTCGATGCTGGGCTCATGCCTGTCACCTCAACAAGGGGCAGCCTTTCCCTCTATCCACAGCCAGCCAGTCATTAACAACAGATAAATCAGACTATGCCTGGGGAGCACACATGGCAGGAAAATGTATTCAGGGCACATGGCCCACAAGCCAAATGCATCTACATATCAATCAAAAAGAGATGCTAGCTGTTCAGAATGCCCTGACAGCTTTCAAGGATTTACTCCATCCAGGACAACTACTGATAAGGACGGACAATACTACAGTCATGTGGTACATAAACAAGCAGGGAGGCACACATTCCTACCCCCTCTGCAGACAAGCCATGACTTTATGGAACACAGCATTGACTTATCAAGTACACCTGCAAGCACAATTCGTGCCAGGAAAGAACAATACTCTGGCAGACGAACTAAGCAGAAACCTTACGGATCCCCACGAATGGAAACTGGATCCACTAGTCTTCAGCATGATAACAAAGGAATGGGGATGCCAGACATAGATCTATTTGCCTCCCCTCACAACTGCCAACTACAGAAATTCTGCACAAGGACTTATCACAAGCAGTGTCATTCAGCTGGAAAAGTCTAACAGTATACGCCTTTCCTCCTCTGCCTCTCCTCCCCAAGGTATTCCTAAAGGTCAGACAAGAGAAGGCAAGAATGATCCTGATTGCCCCAGACTGGCCACGCCAGCACTGGTACCCAATCCTAAAACACTTGTCTCAAGGCCCAGCCTGGACACTGCCTCTTATTCCTCACTTACTGACCCAGTGAAACAATCAAACTCTGCACAGCCAACTCAGGACCCTAAATCTGGAAGCATGGCAGATAATGTAACCATTCAAAACACTCCTCTCTCTAAAGCAGTGATGGATGTTATTTTGGAGGCCAGGAGGCCCAGTACCAGAAAATCTTATGCAGACAAATGGAAAAGATTCTGTGCTTGGAACCAGGCACAAGGACCTGACACATCTGTACCAAATATTCCTCAGATTTTACAATACCTAACTGAGATGCTGGACAAAGGCCTATCCTTTTCATCAATTAAAATTCATGCCTCAGCCATTTCAGCTCATTACAATACGGAACCTCCTATTTTTTCCCATCCATTAATAAGACAGTACCTCAGAGGGGCCAAAAACATAAGACCTCCAAGGAGAGCCCCAATACCCGCATGGGACCTCAATTATGTCTTGGAAAAACTCACACTGCCGCCTTTTGAGCCAGCCAATACAGCTGATATAAAGTTTTTATCTTGGAAAACAGCTCTGCTCCTAGCAATAATCTCTGCAAGATGAGTTTCAGAGTTACAGGCACTCATGGCTGTGGAACCTTTCATAATTTTAAACCCAGACAGGGTTTCTCTAAGAACGAACCCTACATTTATGCCTAAGGTAGTGTTCAGTGTGGCCCTCAACCAAACTATTCATCTGCCTACCTTTTATGTAAACACACAGAATAAGGGTGAGAGACTTCTGCATTCTTTGGACATACACAGACCACTACGCTTCTACTTGGACAGAACTAAAGCTTTCAGAAAAATGGAGCAACTTTTAGTGGCATATGCTGCAGGATCTCAAGGAAAGCCTGTCTCAAAATAGACTATTTCAAAATGGGTAGGCCACTGCATTCGTTTCTGCTACTCACAACATGGCAAATCAGTGCCCAAGGCCATTAGACCTCATTCTACCAGGGCAGCAGCCACTTTAGCAGCCTTTCTCAGAGGAGTACCAACCAAAGACATTTTAGAGGCTGCAACTTGGAGTTCAGTGCACACTTTTACAAAGCACTACCATTTACCTCTCTATTCTAAATCCAGAGCAGGCTTCGCCACTGCAGTTTTGCAAGGCCTTATCGCCTCTCCTAATCCTCTTTAGACCCAGCCACCCAGCCTTAACTTTGGGATTCAACCCAAGAGTAATGACTGCAACAGTGAAACACGATGAATATAGTACAGTTGTGTACCTACCATAAATGTAGATGTTAGAGTGTATTCACTGTTGCAGTCCAAGTTACCCACCCTCCATCCCCCTTTTCTTTGCTGGGACTTACCTATACTTCTCTATCTTATACAACCTATGTGGTGTATTTGCTTGTAGATGAAGGAAATGTTTATTTACTGCATGCATAATTATTGACATAATATTTTTAGCCTACTTTGGGGGCACGACATCTGGGGCAAGAAAAACTGAAGAAAATGGCGTTGGTTGCATCTTTTATACCCCTGTCACACTAACGTCAGGGAAGAGGCGACAGCAGCCGACGCCGGACCTAGACTTTGGAATTCTGGCCGACCGCGGGTCGCCTGCCAGCAGGATAACCCAAGAGTAATGACAGCAACAGTGAATACACTCGAACATCTACATTTATGGTAGGTACACAACTGTACTTTCCTTCACAGGGCTAGGACCGTTTAACTTAGAGGACCTAGTCCTTGTGTTGCTTCCACTGTATTTTATTTCAAATATTCTCCTGTGTGACTAAATCTGTCTAGTGTTTAGTGGAAAATCTAGTTTTCTATCTTACACCAGACTAGGCCTGTTTAACTTAGAGGACCTAGTCCTCATGTAATTCGTCTGCAGGCTAGGCCCGTTTTAGTTAGAGGACCTAGTCCTCAGTCTTTTTCTTTCTTTTTTTCTCTGATTGCTTGTGGGTTGCAATGTCTAAGGATAGCAAGGAGCACAAACCCTGTGGGTTTAAAAAATGTATGACGTGCTCCCAGAAAACGTCTCTGACCAATGGCCACAGTAGCTGTTTCTTCTGTTTGGGAGCCATCCATTTGCAAGAGTCATGTTTGTTCTGTCATGCCTTCTCTCCTAGAGTGTTGCAAGAGAGAGAGAACAAACTGATACTCAAGGGTCTTTTGAAGCCAACCTTCGAGGAAGCTTTGTCTGGTTATTCGGCTTTTTCGTCTAAGTCTTTGAAGTCAAGATCTGACTCAAAATCTAAAGGTTCAAAAAGGCCTTCTCCGGCTCCAGCTAGTGTTTGGGAACCACCTGCCAGATTAATAAAACCTGCCTTCTCGACTCCTCAGTCTTCGGAGCCGAAGGAGAGCACTGTGGTTTCGGAGTCAGTCACAGATACTTCGGTGCCGACTGCTGAATCATTGCAAATAGTTGACTCTGCTTCTCAGAGCCAGTCTGTAAAGCCCTTACCGGTCTCTTTGATGGTCAAATCTCCAGTGCCTGCTAGGTCCAGATCCCCAACCTTATCTTCCAGGACTTCCAGGAGTCTTTCAGAAGAAGATGTGGAGAGGGTAGTACTGAGACTCCTCAAGTCGTCTGCCCTGCCTAAATTTTTGTTGGCTCCGACCCAATCAGCTCTGGAGCCACTTGAACCAGTCTTGTCTCCATCCGTGATTCCTCCTCTGAGCCATGTTTATTTTTCGGAGCTGGAGTGCTTGTTATCAATGGAGGAACTCTTGGTTCTGGCTCCCCTTACTGTTGCATTGGAGCCGTGTTCGGCTCCGACACGTTTGTCTCCGTCCATCGTGTCCAGGGACCAAAGCTCTTCTGTCGGTGCCGAGGGGGAGGTTTTGAATCGATCTTCATCGGTTCTGAGCCTTCCTTTCGGTGCATCTGCAGGGTCAGCTCGGACCTTGCATCTATCTCGGAGCCGGCTCCGGCACCGTCCTTTGTCTCTTTGGAGCGGGGACGGTCTTCAGAGCCGGAGAGATCTGCCTTTGAGGTGATGAGGAGTGTGCTGTCACAATCTACAGACCCTACCAGTGGTACAAGCACTCTTCCCCCCAGGGCTCCCACTTCGGTCTCAGTCCCTACTATCTCCGGAGACAGCAGAGACCCACAGCCTCAGGAGCCACCGGCTGGTGGCCCCCACTCTTCCGGGGCATCCCCAGCAGGTCCTTTTGAGGAGCCCCCACAGAAGATAGTATGCAAAAGGAAGCATATTGACTCCCAGGATGAGTCTCTGACATTGGACACTGACCTCGATGAGTCGGAGGGGTCCCCTAAGTTGTCCTCAGATGATGTCTCCTTTGTGGACATTCTAGAGATCCTTAAACAGAGGTGCGACTGGCCCACTGTCAACCCTTCTGATGAGGAGTCAGTGTACCTGAAGGCTTTTGGGTATCAACCCTCTGCCTCTTGGGTGTCTCCACCTTTTGACGAGCTAATGGATCTGGTAAGTCGGAAGGTGTGGGATACTCCCGATGCCATGGAGCCAGTACCTAGAAGACCAAATAAGTTCCTGTCTGCCCCTCCTGGAAAAGAATTCTTGTCTAAGGGCATTCCCTTAGATGCCATGATGGTGGCAACAGCCACGAAGAAGAAGTTGGCAGAGACTTCTTCCTCTGTACATTCGCCAAACAAGGAGTCTCGACAGATGGACAGATTTGGGAAGTGTGTATTTAGTTCAGCGGCCTTTACAGTTCGATCCCTGAACTATCTTACACATTTCACGAGGTTGCAGAGAGATCTCCTCAAGGAGTTAGGAGATTCCATACAGGGTGGTTGTCCTGAGGAAGTCCTGGATAGAATCTCTGCTCAGTTGTCCAGCTCATATCTCATTCGGCTGATGGAGCGAGCAGAGCAGTGAGTTCAGGAGTTGCCCTTAGGCGCCACTCCTGGATGCGCTTGTGTAATTTTGCGGCGCCATTTAAGTCCACCTTTACCAGCTCCCCATTTGATGGTTCCTCCTTGTTTGGTTCCAAGGTGAAAGATACACTCACTCGGTGTGAACAGGAAGGAAAGACTGTCTCTGCCATTGGAGTCAGTTTTACCATCCCCTCTCAACCATACCCCAAAGGTCAAAGAGGAGGTAAGATGTGGTTCAAAGAGGCCCAGAGGGCCTTTCCAGACACACAGAGTGATTCCTCCTTCAGAGGCAGAGGAGGAGGAAATGGTAGTTGTCACCCTAGAGGCAGGGGCTGTCTGCAATATCAGCAAGGCCGTGGTTCCTTTTGAGGGTGGCCTTATCAGCACTCCTGATGTGGGGCCCAACTGCATTTCTCTGGGGCCAGTCAGGGGTCGCATCTCTTTGCATCCAGAAGCCTGGCTAAATATAACCCAAGACAAGTGGGTACAAAGAGTTGTTACCAGAGGCAATATCATACCCTTTTCCCTTCCACCGTTTGTTCCCAAGAAGATCCCAGATGTTCCACCCAATCACAGGGATCAGGCAACTGTGGAAATCAACAAGTTGCTCTCAAAAAGAGTCATCCAGCCCGTGCCAGCAGACCAGATAGGATCCGGAACTTAGTTCAGGTTCTTTTTAATCCCAAAACGAACCGGAGACTGAAGGCCAATATTGGGTTGGACCTCAGCAGATTAAACAAATCCGTGAAAAAGAACAGGTTTTGGGTGGTAACACTGCAGTCGATAACTCCCGTTGTTAGGGAAAGACTATTAGATGTGCTCTCTAGATCTCCAAGACGCCTACTACCATATAAAAATGGACAAGGCATCAAGGAGGTATCTGCGCTTCTGGCTGGGAGCCAGCCATTATCAGTTTCGTGCTCTGCCCTTTGGTCTCACCACAGCCCCCAGGGTGTTCACCAAATGTATGGCAGTAGTGACAGCTCACCTGAGACATAAAGGATTCCAGGTGTTTCTGTATTTGGACGACTGGCTCCTGACCGCCCCCACCAGGCATCTACTTCTCCAAAACAGGGACATCACCATCCAGCTTTGTGGTCAACTAGGGATCTCCATAAATTGGAAAAAATCTGCATTACTGCCCTCGCAGTCTGTGATTTTTATAGGCGCAAAGGTAGAAACAGTGGATATGACACTTCCCGCCGAAACCTCATCTCACAAGTTCAGCGACTTCTCCCACTTTGGAAGGTCAAAGCAAAGTGGATTCTTCAACTTCTTGGAATGATGGCCTCAACCATTTTGTTAATACCTCTAGCCAGGTTGCATATAAGAATCCTTCAATGGCTCCTGTTCTCCCAGTGGTCATTCCAATATCTACCACTGAATCACTCTATTCTGCAGACAGAATCATGCAGAAAAGACCTTTGTTGGTGAATAGCCCCCGACAATTTGTTCACGAGAGCTCCCTTTGTGCCTGCCCAACCCCTTGCCACTGTGACCACGGATGCCTCCCAGGTCGGGTGGGGGGGCATTATCTGGGCAGGACAGTCCACGGCACATGGCAAGAACACAAGGCTCATCTGCATATCAACGTTCTGGAGATGAGAGCGGTACTTCTGGCATTGCAAGCATTTCAGGACCTTCTTCCTTCAGGGACGATTGCGATACAATCGGACAACATGTCGGTTGTGTGGTATATCAACAAACAGGGCTGTACCAGATCTTACCCACTCTGTTGAGAGGCCATGCGAGTTTGGGAATGGGCGATTTCTTCCCAGCGCTTTCTGGTGGTAATGCACATTCCGGGGACAACCAACGTGATAGCCGACAAGCTGAGCCGGGCAATCCTGCTGCCCCATGAGTGGTCTCTGAAATGGGAAATAGTGGAACAGATTTTCCTAAAATGGGGACAACCTTTTTGCCAGTCCAGTCAATGCCAAGTGCAGCAGTTATTTTTCCATAATTCCCCCTCCAGGGGAAGCACCCAGAGACACTCTGGTACACGGGACTTCTCTATGCCTTCCCTCCATACCCTCTTATCCCCAAAGTGATACAGTAAGCCAACTGACTGGGAAGCAATTTGATCCTCATTGCTCCTTACTGGCCTTGTCAGGTCTGGTTTCCCTTCCTCGAGCCTCTTCTCCTGGATGATCCTTGGATCCTGGACCCAGTTCCAGATCTGTTGACCCACATGCTGGGTTCGGTACACCCCTCTCTCCACACCCTCAAATTGACAGCTTGGCTGAGCCATTTCCATCTCTAGTCAGGCTTCATGATGTTTCATCATCAGTGTTCTATATTCTTTTATCCTCACACAAACCATCAACCAGAAGGCGGTATGACAGTAAGTGGGAAAGGTTTTCTATTTGGGCACAGAAAATGAAAGTGGATCCTTACACCGCTCCCATTCCCGTAATTCTGGAATTCCTTTCAGAGCTTTTTCAGCAGGGATCTGCCGCAGCCACCATCAAAGTACAATTGGCAACTATTTCACATTTTTATTTGGGATCTGCAAATGTTAACCTTATGTCGCATAAGTTATGTAAAACCTTCTTGAGAGGAGCCACCTTGCTGAGACCACCTTTACAGGAACCTGTGGCTTCTTGGGACCTAAATTTTGTGTTGTCCAAACTAACATCCCCTCCTTTTGAACCGTCTCATTCAGCTTCCTTAAAGTACTTGTCTTGGAAGACTGTGTTTTTGGTAGCTATTACATCTGCCAGACATGTTTCTGAGCTACATGCCCTGTCTATTAAACCACCTTATTTAGTTTTTCATAAAGACAGGGTTTCTTTACGTACCAATTCTTAGTTTGTTCCCAAAGTTTTTTCTTGTGCCACATTGAACGAGTCCATTGAACTCCCAGTCTTCTTTCTCAATCATAGCAATGCAGCGGAGTACTGTTTTCACCAGTTGGATGTTCACAGACAGCTGCGTTTCTATTTGCAACGGACCAAAGAATTTCGGAAGTCAGACCAGTTGCTACCCCTCACACCTTTATTACTCATTATAAGTTGGATTTGGCTTCTAGGAGTAGAGCATCCTTTGGCTCCATGGTGCTCAGGAGTATCTTCCAATGAGCCACCCAAGAATAAGGCACTAGTGACGCTGTCCCATATGTAAAAATGAAGGTGAGATTAGACTACCTAACATAAAGAAGTTATGTACTTACCATAACGTTCCATGTTGGTAGTCCATCTCACCCTTCATTTTTACTAACCCTCCCTCCTGCCCCCATCCTGGAAGATCTGGAGGTAATATTAGAAATTTCTTGGTTGGCGACCCTTTAGTATTGGTTTGCTGGTTAAGGGTTTCTTTCTATCTCTTTCTATCGCTAGTGAGCAGCAAAGAAGATCTGGTGATTACACTGGTGCACCATGGGATACCTGCTTAGCCACGAGCCAACCAGAAGTCTTCGAGCTTGAAAATCGGCCGAGTCGGAGCCGAGGATCGGCTCCGAACCCATATGTAAAAATGAAGGGCGAGGTGGACTTCCAACATGGAACATTATGGTGAGTACATCATTTCTTTTTTTGCACATTTATCAAGACAAAAGACATTCTTATGTCATTTGAGAAATTTTGACCACTTCCAGTTGTACTTTCAGCTCTGCATGTGACAAACTATGTAGTTTTAAGTCATTCAAAAAAAAATGATGAGCAGTCTTTACACTTCATTGTTTTTTGGGAGCCAAATTATAACCATTAAGTAGGCAGCTTAATGGGTTAAAGGCAAGACAAAAGAGTAATGGTGACAATGAATAATCCTGGTATATCTCCCCTTTGAATTTTTATCCCTGGGATAATAAATTATTATATAATTATAAATTACAAATTATATAAATATAAATTATCATAACTTAGCTTCAGAGTGGTTTGCCACTGTTTCGTGGTCACTGTAATGTAATTTCTTTAATGTAGGGTGTATCTTATACATCTGTAAACACCCCTTTATCCATGAATGCGGGATACTGTAAAATGCTTTTTTGTAATCTATTCATGCCATACTTAGATTCTTCCCCTTTTTTTACAGTTCTCTATTATGACATTAACAACAAATGGTCCTTTGATCCATATGACTTTCTTTTATTACCCTTTCCTTCTATTGCCAAGATTGAGTTTTCTTCTAAATGACTATAAACTCTGTCAGCATCAATTCCAGTGTATAGTTTATTCATTATTGGAAGACAAATTGTTGGTCTATAGTTTTTAGGATAGCTTGCAAGTTCACTCTAAGGAGAAGTATTGCTTTCCTGTTGTTAACCAGGTTGGTGACTGTTTGGGATGTGCATATAAGTAATTTGTTCTTCGGGCTAAATCTTCATGTAAAGATGTTAATACTTTTAGCCAGAAGTTAGGTACTGCATCTGGGCCTGGAGGTTTTCATTTAGGAGATTTTCTTAAATTTGTTTCAGTTTCTTTGGACATTGCTTCTTCCCATGTCCTGTACATTTGAACTTCTTACCGTTTCTTTTACTGCTTCTGTTCATTCAGTATCTTTATTATGTTCCAGAGGGTCTTCATAGATATTTCTCCAAAATGTGTCTATTTCTTTTTTTGGTGGTCTTTCTAGTCCTTTGGTTTGTTTCCTGCTTCTTTATAAAACTTTTTGGGGGTCATCAATGAATTGCTTATTTTGTACTTTTCCTTTCTGTTTATCTGTATATCTTCTATTTTTTTTTCTGCCTGCGCTGGTATGCTTAGTTTATTTGTAACAGTATATGATAGATCCTGGTCTGTTCTAATACTGCACATTGCTTTTATTAAATCTATCTTTGTAATTATTTTTGTTGATCTGTTCCCTCTTCTATACTCTTCTAACAGTGACACTTCTTGTCTTAATTGCTTTATAGTTTTCTCTATTCAGTACTTTCATGATGGCATTCAATTTCTTCCCTTCCTTTCACTTGTTGCCCTGAATTTTTGTGGTAAGACTTTATCTGATGTTAATTTAGCAGCACAGTAATATATCCCATTTAATTCTGTTATATCACTTGAATTTCTGTTAACAGTCTTGATTACTGTGTTCATTTGTTTTATCAGATTGCTAATATTTGGGGTCTTACTGACTTTCTGTAATCCATTTCTTTCATCGATCTTAATATATCTATCCATCTCTATTAAATCAAGCAACTCTTTCTTTATATAATTTTCCTCTAAACTGAGGGCACATTCTTTATTCTCCATTTCCTGCTGGCATTCTACAGAACATTCCAGAATATCTACCTGTGAGATATTCTCTTCAGCTGTATCCTGCATCATCCATTGCTCTTTCATTTGGGAACTCAGTATCCTATCACTTCGCAACACTGACTGTGTCAGAGTTGCCACTGTTTCCTGTTCCTTCCCTTGCTGTACAACTGCAGTGGAACTTTTGTACTGGTTTCTTCTGAAGGCTCCAAAGTATTTTCATTTGGCAACTGATAAGATGCTTCCCATTCTGCCCGTTTCTCCTTAATTTGGGGGCTCATTATTCTATCATGCTGTGATGTTATCAGAGATGGATTTTCTACACTAAGGCCTTCGCTTCGCAGATAATTCATAACTTCAGTATCTGTTTCTTTAACTTCTCCATTACTAATCTTATTTTCTACTTTCCCACTTTTTATTATTTGTTGTATTTAAGCAATAACCCACGCCTGGGTGTGGGTAATGCTGGATTTACCCACGGTTGGTGTGGTTTGGTCATGAGGGTGAAGCCCGAGTGGCCAAACAAAGACAACCGTGGGTAAATCCAGTATTACTCACACCCAGAAGTGGGTTACTGCTATTATATAATGACATTATTTAAGAAAAAAAAATACTTACTTTTCTTAAATAATGGCATTGTATAATGCCTCCGTGCTGCCCTTACGCAGCTGTCTGGAATTCTGCGGCAGTTCTGATGTACTGCGCATGCGTATGCTTACGTAGTACATCAGAGCTGTGGGTGGCAGCAACGGAGAAAGCAAGATCTCCTTTGCTTTTTACAAGCTGTCTCTCTATGTTAAACCCATTTAACATAGCGAGACAGCTTTAAAAAAAGCAACGGAGAAAGGAAGATCTCCGTTACCTTTTTTAAAGCTGTCTCGCTATGTTAAACTCCTTTAACACAGCGAGACAGTGTCTAAAAAGCAACAGAGATCTTGCGTTCTCCGTTTCTGTAAAAAAAGACTTATACTAATGGAAAAAGTCCGGGCGACCGGACCTTTTTCCATTAGTATAAGTCTGATTTACAAAGTGTACGCTGACCAGTCAGCGTGCACGTTTTGGAATATTAATGGGGGTTCGTTGTATAATATGAAATTTTCCATATCCAGATGTCTTTGCCTGTATTTCTCTTTAAATATTTTTGGTACTGTTTTTTTTTTTTTTTATATTTGATTAGTTTAGCTTTTTCCTTTGCATAAATATTGCAGCAAATTAAATCTCTTTTTCCTTCCTATGTCCATATTTCTTCTTCAGATGTCTCCAGCTCCTCTTGTTTCTCCTTACTTGGAGAACTCATTGATGTTCTTTGTGTTTCAATGTTGCAGTCATTACATTTGGGTAATCTGCAGGCAGGTTGCCTTCAGTCGGCCTGATTAACAAAGTCTTGGGTCCTGCGTCGGTTGCTGTCCCTTCTTCCATGACGTCAGGTCATCAGGGGTATAAAACATGCAGCCGACCCCATTACATCAGTCTTTCTTGCCGTGCGGTGCCCGAAGCAGAAGCAGTTTGCAAGTGTCAGTCGGCCGACTCCTAAAATTTTCGTTTTCGAGTTTCAGAACCGAAGTCTTCAGCTAAAAGCTAAGTACCCCGTTGGGGAAACTTTTTCTTGCACCTTACCAATGTCAGTAAATGTTAATAATTGTATTACTTGTGGGAAGCAAATACCTCATAAGGATTTCCATTTGTACTGTATTCCTTGCCTAGGCCCTGACCGCGACATACCTTGCTGTCGGTTTTGTGCTTTATTTAATCAGCGCACTATCCGTCGTCGGTACATTTTTGCTTCTAAATATTTTGGTTCTTGGTTTAATTATCCAGAAATGTCGTCGGCTAGCCATCCGACTACCGGAGTACCGAAAAAATGTAAAGAAAAAGGCAGAGACAGGCCGTTGAGGTCCAAAACTGTCGACGACGCTTCTCCTAAGCCAGTCGCCAGTTCGCCGGTACTCAGTGAGGTGCTTTCGCAGCCCCTGATACCCGCTACTTCTGATTCGCAGGCCTCTACTGAGACCCATTCGGAGTCCGGTATGCCGCAAGATACTTTGGAACCCGCGGATGTCTCTACCTTGGATGGGTCCGGAGCCGCTGTGCAGGCACCAGCTTCTGAGAGTGTATACAGGCGTACAGATTTGTATATTAAACCGACACCACCTTCAATTTTAAGGCCAAAATCTCGACCTATGTCTAAAAAACCGACACCCAGGCCGCATGTTCAGGCCCCTATGCCTAAAAAACACATGATCAAAATGGCTGAAGATTTAATTACTTCTTCTTTTTTAAAACTTCTTCACATGAACTTATGAATTTAATTACTCTAATCAGGGGTAGTCAACCCCCCCCCCTCTTCTAAGAGGCCTAGGTCGGAACTTGATTATGAATCTTCAGAACAGGACTCTGTTTCTTCTGACTCTTCTAATGAACTGGATTTGTCCATACCTACTTATGAGGACTCTGATGCAGAGGATTCTATTCCTTCTGCTTCTCACCTTGAGGATTTTTCTTTTGGGGAAACTTTACATACCTTAAGGGAGCACTTCCACTGGGAAAGTCAGGATTTCTCTGAATCCAAAAAGAGGCTTAGGGATTTTCTTCTTCTTCCTCAGCATAGGCCTTTGGCTATATCTCCTGTACTAAAACTTGTTGATGATGTGTTTTCCGAATGCAGTATGGCCCCTGATTCCCTGCCTCTGGCTCCTTGTAAGCCAGACAGATACTGCAGGGTCCCTGACTCCCACAAATTCCTTTTCAAAAATCCTGTTGCGGACCCTGAAACCATTTCACAGGGGCCCAAGGGCATTAAGGCTTCTACTGCTAAAAATCCTACCCCTTCTGATAGAGACTCCGGGGTGCTGGATAGATGAGGAAAAAAGTTTATACTTCTGCAACCTCGGCAATCAGGGCTTTAAACTGTCAATTCCATATACTAAAATATCAACAACATATCATGGGACTGCTTAAACAGAAAATTATGTTGTTTTCTGACTGTGTGGAAAATAAGGATTTACAGGATTTATTCCATTCAGCTGAACAAGTTGGAAAACATACTTTGTAATGTGGTTTTGATTCTTTGGAGGCCTCTTGCAGGGCAACTGTTACTGGGTCTGTGCTTAGAAGGCATGCTTGGTTTAAGGAGCAATCTCTGCCTGATCATGTTAAAGAAAAATTGTTGGATGCTCCTTTGCAGCAGGACCGTCTGTTTGGCAATAAGGCTGAAGAAGTTTTAAAAAAGATGGAAGATAAAGCTAAATCTATGCAATCTGTGAAAGATTTCTTACAAGTACAACCTCCAAGATTTAGTAGGAACTGGCCTACTAAGAACTGGTCCTTTCCAGTTCCTTCCAGAGCCACTCAAGCCAAACCCAGACATAACAAAAGTACCAGGTTTCAGTCCCAAGGGACTTTCAGAACTAAGCAATGGGGTGCCTCCGCTTCCAAATCTGGAAACAACAAGATACCTCCCTATGGTAAACAGTCTCAATGACTTTCCTTTAAAATTACCAAGCACTTACCTATTAGCCGCCCCTTTGGGGGGAAAACTGGCTCTTCATGCAAAAAACTGGAAACTTATAACCCAGGACAAATGGGTTTTAAATATAGTGTCCCAGGGATACAGATTTCATTTCCACACGTTGCCAACTCCAAACAGATGGCCAGATCTGCCCCCAAATCAGTCGGCAGAGGCTCAGAAACAAGTACTTTCCCTCCTAAACGTGGGGGCTATTCAACTAGTACCAGAAGAGGAAAAGGGACAAGGTTTCTATTCCAGACTTTTCCTGGTACCCAGAAAAGACAAATCTTGTTGTCCAGTTCTGGACTTGTCTACTCTAAACACCTTTCTGCACTCCAAAATTCAAGATGCTGACTCTTCACCAGTTACTTCCTATGCTAGGCAAGGATGCCTGGTTGGCAACTCTAGATTTAAAAGATGCTTACCTGCATATCCCAGTCAGGGAATCTTGCAGAAGATACCTCCGCTTCAAGGCAGGCTACTTGCATTATCAGTTCTCTGCACTGCCCTTTGGCTTATCTACTGCGCCCAGGGTATTTACAAAGTGCCCGGCTCCAGTAATTGCATTTTTCAGGCAAAGAAATGATTCAGATATATCCATACCTGGACGATTGTCTAATTCAGGCAGAAAACAAGTCCATTCTTCTAAAACATCTGGCGTTTGTAAAAAGGATTCTAACTTGTCTAGGGTACACCATAAACGAAAAGAAATCATAACTAGTACCCTCTCAAAAAATTACATTCCTGTGTGCAAGCTTGAATACAACTGCCCAGATGGCTTTCCTTACACCAGAAAAGCAAATTCAATTGGTGACTTACTTCAAACAGGTGCCCACAGAAACCCTGCTATCTGCAAGACAAATACTGCAAGCCTTGAGGTTCATGGCCTCCTGCATTCTTCTAATTCCCTATGCAAGACTGCATATGAGGAAACTTCAGTGGTACTTAAAAAGTTTATGGAGTCAACATTGTCACAGCCTGGAAACAATGATTCCTATCATACTTTGCCTGCAACTAGAGTTCCTGTGGTGGGCAGAGGCCTGCCACCAAAATAAGGGACTGCCATTCACACCACCCCCTGCCACCCAAACCCTAACTACAGATGCATCAGACTATGCATGGGGGGCTCATATGGCAGGGAAGTGCATTCAGGGCAAATGGAGCCCAAATCAAATGCACCTTCATATCAATCAAAAAGAAATGTAGCTGTTCAGAATGCACTGACAGCCTTCAAGGACTACCTTCATCCAGGACAACTAATGGTAAAGACGGACAACACCACAGTTATGTGGTACATAAACAAGCAGGGGGGTACACATTCCTACCCCCTCTGACGACTAACCATGGCATTGTGGAACACGGCCTTGAGCTGTCAAGTACAACTACTAGCTCAATTCCTGCCAGGAAAGCTGAATATTTTGTCAGACGAACTAAGCAGAAATCTCATGGACCCACACGAATGGAAAATGGAACCACAGATTTTCAACATGTTGACACGCAAATGGGGGAGCCCAGACATAGATCTTTTTGCCTCACCCCAGAACTACCAGTTGGACAAATTTTGCACAAGAACTCCTCACAAAAAAGCCTGGAAAGTGGATGCTTTGTCTTTCAGCTGGGAAAACCTATCAGTCTATGCCTTTCCCCCTCTGTCTCTGCTCTCCAAAGTTCTACTAAAAGTCAAACAGGACAAACCAAAAATGATTTTGATTGCTCCAGACTGGCCTTGCCAACACTGGTACCCACTCTTACACAGTCTGTCACAAATTTCTCCATGGCACCTGCCTCAGACACCTTCCTTACTGTCTCAGCAGAACAACCAAATTCTGCACCTTCAGCTCCAAACATTGAATTTTGCAGCTTGGCTAATCACATTCCCCTTTAGCATCCCTCAGCAAACCTGTGATGAATGTCATTTTGGAGGTGAGAAGACCTAGTACTAGAAAATCTTATGCTGACAAATGGAAAAGATTATGTGCCTGGAATCAGTCTCAAGGGATGAGCACAGCAGTGCCCAATTTACCTCAGATTTTGCAATACTTAACTGAGATGCTTCACAAGGGCCTGTCTTTTTCTTCCATAAAAGTCCATTCCTCAGCCATTTCAGCTCATTACAACACAGAACCCCCCCTATTCTCTCATCCTCTGCTAAAGCAGTATCTCAGAGGGGCCAAGAACTTGAGGCCACCCAGGAGAGCTCCAACCCCTGGGACCTTAACTTTGCATTGGAGAAACTCACTCTACCTCCTTTCGAGCCAGCTGCTACTGCAGACTTAAAATTTCTTTCCTGGAAAACAACCTTCCTTTTAGCAATCACTTCGGCTACAGGCCCTTATGGCAGTGGAGCCTTTCATCATCTTTCATGCGGACAGGGTGTCACTCAGGACCAATCCATCCTTTATTTCCAAGGTAGTATCCAGTGTGGCTCTTAATCAGTCTGTTCATTTGCCAACTTTCTTTCCCAATCCACAGACCAAGGGGGAGTGGATTCTGCATTCATTGGATGTACACAGACAACTTAGATTTTACTTGGACAGAACTAAATCTCGAAGAAAATCTGAACAACTGCTGGTAGCATTTGCTCCAGGGGCAGAGGTAAAGGCTGTTTCAAAGCAAACCATTTCCAAATGGATAAGCCATTGTATTCATTTCTGCTATAAGCACCATGGAAAACCTATTCCCCAGGGGATCAGATCCCATTCCACCAGGGCTACATCTACTTCTGCAGCCTTTCTCAGAGGTGTTCCTACCAGGGATATTCTAGAAGCTGCAACCTGGAGTTCAGTTCATACTTTCACCAAGCATTATCATTTACCAATTTTCTCTAAATCCAGAGCTGGCTTTGCCACTGCTGTTTTGCAGGGCCTTATAGCCGGTCCTAATGCTGTATAACTCCATCCTCCCAACTATAGCTTTGGGAATCTACCCAAATGTAATGACTGCAACAGTGAAGCACGAAGAACATAGTACAGTTGTGTACACTTACCATAAATATAGATGTTCAAGTGTATTCACTGTTGCCTTCATGGTTACCCTCCCTCCAGCCCCCTGTTTTTTCTCTTACTATGCCTCTCCATCCTTTTATTACACTTAAAAGCCTTTTTGGTGTATTTGCTTTTGTTTGGAGGTATATTTTTGTGTTTTAAATTATTTATATATATTTTGCTCCCCTTTTGGGGGGCACTTGACATCTGGGGCAAGAAAAACTGTTGTAATGGCATGGGCTGCATGTTTTATACCCCTGACAACCTGACGTCATGGAAGAAGGGACAGCAGCTGACGCAGGACCCAAGACTTTGTTAATCAGGCCGACTGAGGGCAACCTGCCAGCAAATTACCCAAATGTAATGACTGCAACAGTGAATACACTCAAACATCTCCATTTATGGTAAGTGTACACAACTGTACTTTTCATCATGCTCTGATGTTGCCAGAGCTGGATTCTCTACACTAGATCCTTCACTTCACAGGTATTAACTTCACCTTCTATTTGTTTAATTTCTACTTTACTAGTTTCTACATTCCCCTTTTGTGATATTTTTGGTATTGTGCTAATTTCCATGTCTGGGTGTTTGCCTGTAATTTTTTTTTTGTTTTGTGTTTTCAAATATCTTTGGAGTTGCATTTTTGTATTGATTAGTCTGGCTTTCTCCTTTCTATAAATATTGCACCATATGAGATCTCTCTTTCTTTCCCATGCCATATTTCTTTTTTTATACCTTTCAAAAAAATGTCTGGGTTTTGTTCTTTATATCTCTGCAGTTTTTCAGTCACTTCTTTTTCAAATGGCCCATATATTGTTTTTCATGGTTCTGTTGTATTAATGAACACAAAGTTACATTTGAAGCTTTTAACTGTTTTTCTTGTGCAGGTATTTTTCTTTCCTATTAATTTCTCTCATATTTTTTTTTAATATTGTCTGTTTGGAAACTCTGGGCTTCTTGCATGGTAGTAACAGTACATAATTTCTTACTTCTCCTCAGTATTCCTGTCTATCATCTTTATGGCTCTTCTTGGACCTGTCAGTTTTTGTGGACTACTACTTCCTTCTACAATAGGGGGGGCATCTTACCCATTGTAGGATTATTTCCTTGTCTTGAGAATTCTGCACTGCAATTTTTTTCTAATCCTGGCACCAATGCACATACCAGAATTGGGCACTTCTTTTATTTATCCTGGGATTTGTGCCCCCAGCTATGTTTTTTTTAATTTTTTATTTTTATCCTACTTCTGTCCATGATATATGCTATATAAAATACAGTCTATACATTAGCGTTGCCTGCAGCGGTGGCGTTGTTGCCTCACAGCAAGAGCTTCTCCTGTTTGATTCTCGGTTGGGGTGCCTTCTGTGTGGAGTCTGCATATCCTCCCCACGGTTGGGTGGGCGTTCGAAAGACATGCGTAAATGGGCGTGCCTTCGTTGAAGGTTGAAAGCCGAGCTGGCACCTCAGCATTCGTGAAAATCTACTGCCAGTCATTAGCAGACCAGTGTTCCGCTGTGGCGAACCCTAACCGGGAAAAGCCGAAAGACAACAACAACATTAGCATTGCCTTGGTGAGATTTTGTAAAAAAAAGAGGGTCCACCTTGTGAAGGTACTCACTAAGACTTGCATATGAATTCAGTTCCAGCAATACAACTTTCCTTTTCTTACTAATTTTTATCATCTCACCATTCAGACCCCTAGATTCCTTTCTGATAGGGATGTACTATGCTGCTGTTTCTTTGTCCTCTAACACTTTGTGCTAGTTATAGCCCATTTAGCAGACTTAGGCAACCAGCTGATGGTACTGGGTTAATGGGAAGGATACAAATTACAACTACAGTAGCACTGGAATTATTGATGGTCTGATTGGGCTTGGACATTAAATAAAGTCAGTAATGATCATCTTTTGAGGTCTTAGGCCCTAATCTTAACATTGTAACAAAAGTAAAACTAAATACATAAGTAATAACTGCATATAAGTACCTACATATTATTAGGTATGTTATATTTGAAAGAGGTGTGTATTTTTTTGTCCATTTATCACTTGGAAAATGATAACTTGTTAAACTTTCTTTTTTAATGTAGCACATATATATATATATATATATATATATTTTTTTTTTGGCCATGATTAATGAAACTTGATTTTATTATTATTTTTTTCCTGCACAATAATGTGCTGCTTTGGCATGTTAATCAGGCATTTGACTTTATTATTTTAACCATATTTTGTAAGATGATAGCGAATGGTGCATCAGCTTACATTTCCTGTGTGTGCATTGTTCTTCAGTTCTATTAATTTCCTTATTTATGTATCTGTTAACGAGGTAAGAACACTGGTCCAAAGATCCTTTTCAGTCATGATCCAGGACACAAGGCATTTAACAAATGCAACATTTTTATCATAAGAACATATAAAGAAATTACAGGCGGTTTGCATGTATGACACACAAGTCACAAACAGCACATGTTGTGCATAATGCATAAAACGTCTGGACTACATAGAGACCGTAAAGCTGTAGTCGGTTCTGAAGTTACAGAGAGTTTAGAAACTAATACAAAGTAAAGATAGACAGTTAATAAGGGGCCAAAGGATTGTAATTAAAGGTAAAAGAGAAAAAGAAGCCTTCAGATGTTAAAGAAATGAACTCAGATGTCATCCTAATTAACCTATGGTACATATTCATAAGTTTGATCTTAGAAGGGCTGTGATTCCTTACTTAGCCATGATTATTAAAACAGTGACACTGAGTGTTTTTTTTTTTCAAACATTCTTAAAGTCCTAAGATCTAATGTCCTATGGTATTTTGTTCCAGTATTTGGGGTACAAATTTAGAATATGACCTTTCACCTCCTGCTAGTGAAAAAGGTCGTCTAACAGGAAGATACATGTGTGTATTTGTGAGTGTACAGGATGAGTTTCTGTAGTGCAGGAATTGTTTAAGTGGCTTATAATATTGGTCACTGAATGATTTATACGTTATAGAGTATTGATCAGTGAATGATTTATAAGTTAAAGAGTATTGGTCACATTCAGACTATCCTTGTTTTGTAATTAATTTAATTTCTCATTCGAATCTTCATACTGAACTTGGCTTTTCAGGTTTGTTAAAAAAATTCAGGGGCCAATAAATAGATAAAGTGCACAAATAGCACACTTTCTGCATCAAAAACTGCATGATTTGATATTGTATATGGCAAGGAGGCTACAGCCAACTACCCCTTCAGGGATTAACTAGTACACTTTGATGTGTTCAGTATTAATAAAGTTCGTCTTTCACTCTTTGGTTATTTTAAGATAGTTAAATGGGGGTCACAGACACTGCATCTCTTTGCCATGAGGTGCTTTTGTAAGTCCCTTGTTGTCTTCCATTGTGGCATCTTCCTAATTTTGCCAGATTCTGTAGAAGAGAGAACTTTGTCTTCACTGCTGTGCCAGTGTCTTGGATAATACCTTTGAAGCAGAATTAAGCCTTTGTTACAGTATTGATAAGTAGGACTTCAGCTCACCTGAACAGCCCTTCTCTCAGTGACCTTTTTGTTTTCTGTACTGCTTGAAAGCAGGACAGACTGGTGTTTATTCTCAGTGACCTTTTTTGTTTTCTGTACTCCTTGAAAGCAGGACAGACTGGTGTTTATTCTCAGTGACCTTTTCTGTTTTCTGTACTCCTTGAAAGCAGGACAGACTGGTGTTTATTCTCAGTGACCTTTTCTGTTTTCTGTACTCCCTGAAATCAGGACAGACTGGTGTTTATTCACAGTGACTTGTGTCTAACATAAACAGAAACGGCAATGCTGCTTGGGCATATGGTATGGAAGTAAGGCAACATTCAGTTATGAATTCACAGGGTAGTGCATACCTGTCAGCTGTCCAGATTTTTGCAGAATGTCCACCTTTTTTTATGTCTCCTGTTGTTGGTGTGTGCCTCATAAAATGTGTGGTTTTCTGGCAGATCCGTGAGGATTGATGTCATTTAACAATGACAGACATATGACTTTCAGACTTCACATCTTAAAGAAAATTGCATGCCTTATGCTAGTAAGTTGCTAAGCGTACAAGACCAGTAACTGTAACTTGTTCCTGATTTTGACCCTTTCTCCCACCATTATATTTGGCTTTGTCCATATAACTTGTGCTAAGATGTTGAAAGGTTTGCTGTAATAGCAAGTAAATCATAAAACTGGCATTTCAACTAGGGATCTTTAGAAATACAGTGCAACTCGAAATGTAAAAAAGTAGGATCAGTGGACCTATTAACTTTACATCTGTATATTTCCTAATTTCTGAAGAGCACCCCAGAATGAAATGTTTTTCTTCTTTTCTTTTCAAATAAATGATGTAGGTTTGTCTAATATTAAACCTTTACTGATATTTAAGCTTGTTAATTTCAGTTAATAATCTAGTTAAGCTCAGTTAACTGTATATGCAGCTGCAGGTAGCAATTACATTTTTATTTAAAGAATTAAGCACTTCATCTATGCAAAGTTAGCATGCTATAGCTCATTGGTATTCACGTGCGATTAGGAATGTTCGTTTGCACACATTTTTCGTGGAATACATCCAGTTCACAAAAGAAATAAAAAAAAATGGAAAGGGCCTGCTTTTTATGCAGTTGCATTTCATCTGAATAAGAGCATCACATTTGCACGGTCTTGCATACACAAAAAAAAAATGGAACTGTTACAGTGGTTGTGGGCAAGAAGACTGAGGATTGGTTTCCCCTCTTAGCCGTTTAAGGCTTCAGTTTAATGACAGAACAAGAAAGGCAAGAACATCTAATGATGGCCTTTTCTTGGACCCAGTAGTGTGTTGTTGCTGTTCAGCGGAGGTAAAGTCAGATGCATTTTTAAAAAAACATTCCTTTGAAGATGAGGGACCATTGAAGCAGCCAGTGTCACAACTGTGACATCAGAGGACTTTCTGTGATGTCAGAAGTTGCTTAAATGGAATATATAAACTGAAATGTTTTTGTAATCCTACTTTCAGTGGAGCAAATAAATATTAACATGTGACACAGGTACAGGGAAATAAATCAGATAAGTATATAATGCAAATGCACAGATCATTTGTTTTCCTGCCATAATTTCTCTTTAATGTCTTTAATCAGTCTTTTTTGATTTTTAAGTAGCTATGGGAAAGTAGCCATGTCTTTACATGATTGGGAAGTTTCTTTCACTTAGTTCCTGTGTGCAAACATTATTTACTCATGTTATGCATGAAAAAATCTGAACTTTATTCATGAACTGTTTATCATTTAGAAATTCTACCCACCAGTGTTTCATTTCTATTCAGTTTGTGCTCCATGGCTAATCTGGACCTAGAAAACAGTTCTTATTACATACTGACATAGTTTTTCTGTGTGTCCAAAGGATTCTTCTTTTCTTATATTGTCCCTGATAAAATGGTACACTCATAATGGATGTTACCCTTTTAATCACAGACTTTGATGTTAGAGAAGGATTGCATGAACCTCCTTATTAATAACTTAAGCTGTGTAACCTACCTATCAGCATACTTCCTCCCATTCTTTGCAAGGATGACCATGTGCTTTTCTATTGCAGTACTGAATCTTGTCACTGTTTTCGACCCTTCTTCCTCTTCAAGAAAGCTGTTGCAATCATCCTCCACCTTTTCTGTGAAGGAATATTTCCTCATGTCTTCCTTAAACTGTTAGTGTTCAGAGTTCAAGAACATTGATTATGACCCTTGGAACTGCAAAAAAAATGCTAATAAGGAAATATGTCCTAACTCCAAGATTGCAATATATCAGTGTATATCCTTATTCTGAACTGCAGTGATCTCAGAGTTAGAAGGAGAGGGGTGCATGTCCCTTGCATCAGGGGTGTGGGGGGGTAAAGTCATACTGCAGATGTCTTTGAAAATTGAAACAGCAAGTGTTAGAATTTGCTGTTATTTTGGATGAATCACATTTTAGTTCTGTAACTTACTTTATCTCTTCTCAGTTGTTTGGTGTGGGGAATTCCTGAGCTGCCCACCTTACTCGGCTTTTGTCCTTTCCTCTTGGTCTCATACGTTTATTTATTAACCTTGTACATCAAGGGTAGAGGTTTTGATTCCTTCCATTTGCATTTGTCTGCTGTGTCTCTCTGAACTAGTTACTTGACTTGACACTTCTCTCATTTCATCCTTGAAAAGAGACAATGGTGTCTGTTGGATTGGTTAACAAATGTATTAAGAAAACACACAAACACACACATTTTATATATATATATATATATATATATATATATGTATATATATATATATATATATATATATATATATATATATATATATATATATATATATATATATGATATGCCCTTGAATGCTTTAAATTCCCTTAAGGTACTTCAGTGCTTGTTATGTTTTATGCACCTACATTAATCGAGGCTATGCTTGTTCAGTTCTTTTAATACTTGGCTATCACTCTACAGACTCTTAAAAGCCTAGACAGTAGCCAAGGGTCAGAAACAAACCCTGTACATGTATTTGTGAGATAAAGAACTTATCCATTATGTCATCTCCTTCCCCCTTGTTAACTTGTTGGATAGGCAGGGTAATAAGCTGCATTTATCTGCTTACTTCATGGGTGCTTCATAGGAGTGAGATACCAGTAGCTGCATTCGTCACACTCGCTTGGGCTTTCTGAAGTTGTCCGATCCCTTTTATCTGACCCTAGAATGATGGACCCTTCAGTCAGTCTTGGTACAGTATTACCCTTCCTGAAACTACCACTGTTCCTGATGATGATGATGGTTGCTTTTCTGAGTGATTGAGAACCCCATGGAATATCCTTTTTGGTACAGGAAAAATAGAGCCCTCAGACAAGAATGGCTTCAAGTATACATGCTGGAGCTAAGAACTGAGTTTTCCACAGTGCATGCTGTGGTAAGGAAGTTGAAATGAGTATCCACTGTGATGTACTCAGGCAGCCAGGCTGTGTATTGTTTCACAAGAACAAGCGTGAAGGATAGTACTGAGATCTCATGCAGTGAGAAGTAGTGCTTGTCTTGCAGTGGGTCATAGACACTGGCATCTTTTCCCTTTTATTCACATTCCAGCAGAGGAAATTTTGGCAGCCCCCCTCAGTCACAGTTCCAGCTGCCTTCTGAAACTGAGAATAAGGACAAACTTTGTGGTCCGAATTGTAAAGGTAACAAGTTTCTTTACATACCAGGACATTGTTTTCCATGTTTCTGTTTGATTACGTGTATCTTAGAAAAACTGTAAGAAGACCTTAATTATTTGTTTTCATTACACAGTATATGAAAAGAATATGTTTTCAGTATCTCAGGTCTTAGAAAGTACTTGAACCTACCCCATTACTGCTAAGGAAGTTCTCTTGATTCCCTTCCTTAAGGCATTGCTGCTGATTTAAATTCGCTCCATATACTGGCCTTTTCTGCACAAGTCTTAGAGGTAAATAAAGCTGCCAGGATGACTTCCAGTTATCAGACATGCTCTTATAAATGCAGGAGGTTCTCTGTGCTGTGTAGAAGATAATTTATATCACCTTACTTAGTTAATTTGAAGGTTATCAAGACTTATTTCAGGTACATATTTCACTTTGATTTCAGTTCTGATCTAACCTCTCAACTTCTTACAGCAAGAAATCTGGACAAAGCCAGTAATAAAAGTGGTACAAAGGCCCAAAAATTGGGACACTTTTTAATATTGCTCTTACAAACTTAGAAAGTTGATAGAATGACAGATTTTGCTTTAGCATGAATTTTCTGAAGGGCATGAAGTCTGAAACTCAAATGTCTCTCATTTTCTAACTTCAGTCTTTAACAATTTAACTGTAATTTCCCAGAAAACCATGATTTTATGAAAAACAGACCAAAAATAAGAGGTAAAAATCTGGACATTCTATGAAAATCTGTACCGTTGAGAGGTATCACCTTGAAACATCATGATCTTGTGTGAGGTAGAACTCTGGTCATGTCTAATTATCAAGCAGTTCTTCAAGGACATTCTGCATCTTCACAGGATGTTTCTCCTTCATAAAACCTGATAGGAGTGACAGTTTTGCTCAGCCTCCATTTATACCACCTTTTATGGAATATGCTCTTCTTTGCTAGCCTTTACTTCTGTTCATAAAATATTAAAGATCCAAGCCCTTATTTGTATGGAGCCCTTTTTGTTCTTCAAAAGGTATGAGTACCCCTTAGGCTTAATCTAAACTTCTGATCAGAAGTTATTTCAGAATATTGTTTGAATCAGTTCATTCATTTCTCCATTTTCTTTCCCAGGGCAAAATCCTAGGAATGTAAAGCCATTCATATCGTTGATATAGGTTCATAAGTAAGTACAAGGCTAGCTAACGCCCTTGTAAGCTGTTTTAAGCCCAGCCAATTTCCCTTCTGGTGCTTCAGTTAACCTGTCCCATTTAATGTTAGATTGGCCTTGCTCATTCCATGGTCTCTAATTATATATTAGCCCTAGTGAGAATAACTGGGATCATAACAAAGATAATTAGAGGCGGCCCATACATACAAGCATTTATTGGCTGCCCCTGTTCGTTGTTCGTTGGTAACACAGGGGGAAGTCCTGGGTTAAATTTTCTGTTTCACATCCATATATCCAAGTTAGGCTTCAATATGGACAGGGATGAGCATTGTTTTACATGAATGGGGAGTCTGTTTCAGAGAAGTGGTATCCTCTGCGAGATAAATCTGTCTCTCCTAGCTATTCTGTTGATGTTGCATAAGAGGTTTAGATCCCTAGACTTAGTATTTCTGATGCCATTTGATGTGTTGATGTGTATTAATTAGTACTGGGTCATATGATGCCTTGTATGCCAGACACAGGTGTCATCCTAGCAATCTGTAGGATACAAAGTATAGTGACAGTGCTTTAACCTGGTCTATGTAGGACGTATTGTTTAAGCCTTGTATCCTTTTAGTAAGGTATCTCATTGGACGTTCCAGTTATTGCATGTACCTGTACAGATACATGCCAAAGGGGGCATTATACTCAATGTTTGGTCTAATGAGTAAAAGGGGTCAATGACATCCCAGGATCTAAACACAATCCCTTTGTTTATAAGCAGTGCAATATAGAATTACTTTCTTATGTCATTGGATAGATGTTGGTTGAAAGTTAGGTCATTTTCCACATAAGTTCCCAAATCCTGAACAAATGGGTCAATTCTTAGGGGTGTATTGTTAATGTGATAGGTCCCCTGCAGTATATGAACCTCTTTGAATGTTATTGCTAAAGAATGTGAATTAGTTCAGTAAAGCAGTCCATGTGTTTAATGACTTTTCTGTAGGGGCAGAGAGAGTCTAGAGCCACAAGCTGCAGCCAGTGAAATTCTACTGAAACACACTGCTAAATGTAGCCTCTTTTGACACTGGTTGGAAAGTAACTTGTTACAAAATATTGCTGTCAAAGACCATCCCACTCAAGAGGAGGCTCTTTGAAGTGCATAATTCAAGACTGTGCAGTTCATGGATAATTTGTTACAGTCTCTTCATCACTGGCTCACTCCTTCACCAAACATTTTTGTATTATATAAAATGGTTTTAAGAATCGGGCCTCTTTGACACTTCTGTTCTTCAGGCCTAGGCCCATTAAGACATTGCCTTTTGATCTGGATTTGGTTTTCCACCTTCTTTTAACATGTCCAAATGTTTAGGGTTTCTAATACCTTGACAGGAATGGACCCCATTCTTAAAACAGGTTATGATTAAATTTTGTGAAATTAATGAAAATTACATCAGTCTTTGATGTTTGCCAAGATTTCTCTCCTCAGCACCCACATAGTATCTAGAATGGCCTCTTTCTCTTGTTCATATGGAGTTATAGTTACTGGTAGCACCCACACGGTACTTAGAATGGCCTCTCTCTCTAGTTCATATGGAGTTATAGTTACTGGTAGCATATTTAAGTTTACTTTAAGTTGTTTTGTATTAGCCCTGTTGCTTCTACCACAATTGGAGCTATCCGAGTGTATTTATTCCACATTGATAGTTTCAGCTTGCATATCTTGGTATTTTACAACTATGTCTCTCAGTACACAGAACACTATAAACTCTAGGTGTAGCTATGTCAGTCTCTTGTTCTTTCTTTGAGTACAGTATCTGGTTTTCTTGCTTGTACTTTCCTGATTGTTGGTATTGGATTATATTGTGTGTCATAACTTCTTTATTTAAATCAAGTAATTGTGGTTTATGTTTCCAATGATTCGGCTACCGGTATTCTGTAGTGCATGCACAATCCCCAGTGTAACAGTCTTGCCTCATTATTGTACCTTTCACTGTACAGCACCTCAGCTATGAGTATATTTCAGCAAGTAGCAAGACATTGAACTGAGGTTTAATTCATGCTGTTTGAGATTCTGACAGATATTAACTCACCGTATTAGTTAGTTTATAAGAAGTCCATCTACTTTATGTACCTTGCCACCATTCCTCTGTATTTTCATCTAACATGAGCTGAAGGATTTTGCTGTACTTCAAATTTAATTTTGTATTCTTTGTTCTTGTCTTCAGGTATTCTAGCTTTATTCTTCTAGGTGGAGTTAGGCCGCTTTGGTGCTTGGAACTTCTTTCTAGCCAAGATTGATGCCACAGTGTGTCAGCCAGGTGCTGGAGTTAAAAAAAAAAAAAAAAACTTGCAGAATTGTGGCCAGGTGGGGATATCAAAAGAGGAAATTCCAAACATTGGCTCACTACAGTGGGGTTTCTTACAGACTGATACATTTATTACATATCTTAGTTTTCTACTCAGATTTCTCTTTTTACAAACAAGACTGCACTTTTTAACCACTTTCCCACATGCTGTTACCATTCACATTCAGTGAACACATTTAAATATGTATACAGTAAAAGCCTTAAAAGTGTATTCTTTTCTTCTTTATGATGCAGAGAGCAGCTAGAATGAAACTGAACACTTTCTTTAACACATTTGCAACTTCTTAGGGGAGGAAAGCACATGCAAGGAGCTATTAAATAGTTTGTTATACTATGATAGCAACCTGTCTTCTCTTCCAAGAATATTTTATGCACAGTAATAAATGTATGCATTGCAAAGTGACCTGCAGATGCTCTTTTCAAGACAGAAATTGGTTTTAAATATTGATTATTGCGTGCTAGTAAAGATTTTCTACCTTTGGAATGCTCCGTGGCTTTCTTCATAAACCTGTGGGTTCTTGACAGTTTCATTGTATATTATGAAGAGTCAGGGTTATTACTAAGGGAAGCTGGGGTTCTGATTTTCTAAAACTGTTTCATAGACAGCTTATTACATATACAGTACATGGCATTGCATCGATTGTTGGAAGTTATAGATGCAGTTTCATGAACTGGATGCAAAGATGAGTTACAAATCAATTTAACTGCAGCTATTTCAACTAGGTTGCTTATGCCATTTTTCTTAAAAAAGGATCAGTCTGTTATTGCATCTCTAGAAGTTCTAGAGGCTAAAAAGGAACAGTGTGTGTGTGTGTGTGTGTGTGTGTGTGTGTGTGTGTGTGTGTGTGTGTGTGTGTGTGTGTGTGTGTGTCTGTGTGTGTTTCTGTGTGTGTCTGTGTGTACACATCTGGGTTTTTTTGTTTTTCAGCTTAAGTCTATCAATTTAAATATCACTTCTCCAAACATAAAATGTTATCATATGAAAGATCTACATTTATTCGTGCAGTTTTCATAAACTATATATTGTCTCTTTCATTATATAATTCACCATCCTTTTATGTCAGATGCAGGCAAAGTGACTTTCACTTCAGTCTTTTGCTTGTTTGCTGTGATATGGCTGTTTCTGCATATTTAATTATTTTATTTTACATTTGTTAACCTGGTAAGTGAACTGGTACTTAATCTTTGACCCTCCTTTCTTTTGTACAGATTTCTTTCTGTAGTTTTAATAACAAAGTGATCATAATATCCTACTGATTTCCTACAGTGCAGGCCTTGGTGAGAACTCAAATGATTCCTAAGGAAAATGAGAATCCTCATTTGACTACAGTTTGTATTTCAGTTACCCTAGCCCAAATTCACCTTTTATCCACTCTAATGTATGCTTCACCCGTTCTTACCCACCTCAGAAAACTTGACCTGGATAAACTTGAATCATGCTATAACAAAGTCGCTAAGTTCGCCAATAACTCTACCTTTAGAACCCACCACTGTCAGGCATTGCAGGGACTACACTGGCTTGAATTTCCCCAACTCCTAAACTACCACCAACTAGTCATTGCATATAATGTAACAAAACTTCCTGATAAAACACCACCTCTAGACCAACTTCTTACCCGCTATAATACTAATCGTCCTCTACACTCTTCCAACAAATTCCTCAGTGTCTTAAAGGCAAACAACTCTGCAGGTAAAGCCCTGTTTTACCACACCATAGCTAAAACCTGGAACAACCTTCCCTCTACTCTGACCTCTGCTTCCTCCATAACTCTTTTTAAAAACTCACTTAAAACACACCTACTAAATAACTGGTTGTGCCATTGCATCACATAACTCCGTCAACCTCTGCCCTCATACCTATTGCCTCTCCTCCTTTTCTCATCCTCACTGTAACTCGCATTACAGTCTTGGATCAAAGTACTGCTGATGAAAAGTACTGAGGTGTAATTTACTGATAACCATTTTTGTAATTATTACTGTTTTTTTCAATTATGTACCATGTATTTGCATTGTGTATATGTTTTACTCTATATTTTTTCATTGTATTTGTTTCTCTGATGTACACTGATATTTACTTCTTTGTTTTGTACTTTTTACTTATTGTTGGAACTTTTCTTCCTGGGCCTATGCTGCAAATGGATCTATGTCCAGCCAGACCATCCCAGTTAACAAATGTAAAATAAAATAAATAAATTTTGTCATGTGACCCTGTGTAGACACTACTGTCATTTCACTGTTTGTGCAGAAGGTGGAGGACCTTAATTAAGTGATACAACAATTCAGTCTCTCTAGTACCTGCCACATTTATTAGTTAAAATTTTATCTGCTTGTCTTCAACTTTGCTATGCAAATGGGATCCTTTCTGTTAAAGCAAGTCTAAATATGTGTAAATTCTTCAAATATAGATCTGAAATTCTGATGCACTTTGCAGAATAGAAGTGGTAGCAATGTCAAAATTTGTACATCAATTTCATCGATAAGGCAGAGGGCCGCAGGCTTCCTTGGCTATAAAGCCCTGTCTTAGGGTCTGGTTTGTCTTTAAACTGTGCTATGCAAATTTGAGCCCTTCTGTTAAAACAAGCCTATACATGCTGTAAAGTTCTTCAAGTATAGGTTTAAAATTTGAAAACAATTTGTAGAAAAGCTAAGAAAAATCCAAGAAAAGTGATAGGAACATCAGGCTTTGTGCATCACTTTCATTGATTAGGCAAACTTCCTTAATCATGAAGCTCTCTGGCAGGTATTGGATTAATATGGTTTCCATGCCAACCTAAATAAGATCCTGGAGAGGGTTTTTGCTTCCCCAGGCTCGCAGTCAGCATCAATGACATCGGCACCAGAACCCCACTCTAGCATGCAGCTGTCCCAACCGCCTACTTTGGGATCTCAGGCATGGGAGCCGCAAGATCTCCCTTTGAAGGGAACCTTTTCTCCGGAGTCCTCCTCAGAAGAACCCCGGAAAAAATGGTGCAAGAGGAAGCACCTTGATTCCCCTGAAGAATCTATCACTGAGGACACTGATTGCGACGAGGGGGAAGGGTCCCCACAGTCTCCCCCAGATGACATCCCGTTTGGGACATTCTCTAACTCCTCAAGCAGCAAAGAGACTGGAAGTCCTCTAACCCTTCTTCTGAGGAATCGGTGTTCTGGCAAGCCTTTCGTGCGTGGCCATCTACTTCCTGGGTGACCCCCACCTGCAGATGAGCTTATTAAGCTGTGTGCCTGGAAGGCTCCAGACAACATAGACCCTGTCCCCCGGAGGCCGGACAAAATTCTATCCAACCCTGAAGACCAGCCCAACTGGTCCAAGCAGTTGACAGTTGATTCCATGGTCATGGCGGCGGCCACCAAGAGGGAACTGGCAGAAGATAGTTCCACTGTCCATCCTCCGAACAAGGAGTCTCGGGCCATGGACAGACTAGGGAAGCGGACCTTTGCTTCAGCGACCTTTGACATTCGGTCGCTGAACTATCTGGCATACTTCACTCACCTCCAATGAGACCTAATCTCTAAAATGTCTTCCTCTTTGGCAGGGGTACTGCCTGATGAGGTGCGTGACACTGTTGCCTCACAGCTAGCTACCCTTGAATCTATCTCGAACTCCTCAATGCATTTGATATCTCACACCACCGAGGGGGCAGCTCGAGCTGCTGCATCGGGCATTGTCATGAGATGCCATGCTTGGATGCGTTTGTGTGATTTTGCAGACCCCTTTAAATCTTCCTTCATCAACACACCTGTCGATGAATCTGCACTTTTTGGTCCCAAAGTACGAGACATGCTAGCACGAAGTGAGGAAGGCGGAAAGACCTTGTCTGCTGTTGGCATACGTTTTTCCACCCCCCCCCCCCAGAGGTCCTACTCCAGGAAGCAGAGGGGAAGAAAATTGTGGTTCAGGAAGTACTAAGGATCTTTTCGTGACACTTGTGGTGAGCAGTTCCCCCGGGGCAGAGGGGGCAACTCATCTGGAAGACGCCTCTTTCGGGGTACAGGGGGTCCGCATAATCATGGTGCTAGAGATTCCTTCTTCGGCCAACCCTACCAGCATATATGAGCAGCGGCCCGATTGCTTTCCTCTGGAAGCAGTCAAGAGTCGTTTTTCTCTGCACCTACCAACCTAGCAACTTATTGCTACCGATGTTTGGGTGCAGAGAATAATATCCAGAGGCTACCAGATACCATTCAATTTAAATCCCAGACCTGTCAAACGAATTCCCGATGTGCCACCCAGTCAGAGGGAGGTAGCAGCCTTAGAAATACAAACGCTGCTAAGAAAAAGAGTCTTCCAACCAGTCCCACCAGACCAGAGAAGATCTGGGTTTTACTTGCGGTTCTTTTTAGTGCCAAAAAAGACAGGGGACTGAAGACCAATCCCAGATCTCAGCCTATCAAACCTGAAAAATTCCAGATGGTCACAGTACAGTCCATTCTCCCCTTTCTAGGGAGGGACAACTGGATGTGCTCTATAGACCGCCAGGATGCTTATTACCACATAAAGATGGATCACCGCTCCCGGAGATTTCCCCACTTCCTACTGGGAGCCAATCACTACCAGTTCAGGACACTGCCATTCAGTCTCTCTACAGCCCCCTGAGTGTTCAACAAATGTATGGCAGTTATAGTAGCTCATCTTTGACTACAAGGATTTCAAGTGTTTCTGTATTTAGATGATTGGTTCCTTACCGCCCAAAACAGGAATCTTCTAATCTGCAGCCTCTCTTGCACTCAAGCCCTCACTCTCCACTTGGGGATTACAATCAACAAGGACAAATCTCAAATGTCTCCATCAAAAACACTGGAATTCATTGGAGCAGTTTTCGACACAGCATCCTGTCAAGCTTCCCTCCCTCCCTCTTCACAGGCTTTCGAAAATAAGACACCAAATCCAAGCCCTTCTTCCACAGACCTTGGTACCAGCATGCCTTGTACTGCAAATCTTAGGCTCTTTGGCAGCTTCAATTACTCTAGCACCACTGGCGAGGTTGCACATGAGAATACTACAGTGGCTCCTTTCTTCACAATGGTCGATCTTAACTCACCCACTCGACCTCATAAATCTTACAAACCTTTGCAAGGAAGAAATGCTATGGTGGATGAAGTCAGAATCGAATCTTTGGTGTCAACTGATGTTCTTCGTGTTTCACTGTTGCAGTCATTACATTTGGGTAATCTGCTGGCAGGTTGCTCTCAGTCAGCCTGATTAACAAAGTCTTGGGTCCTGCGTCGGTTGCTGTCCCTTCTTTGATGACATCAGGTTGTCAGGGGTATGCGGTGCCCGAAGCAGAAGCAGTTCGCAAGTGCCGGTCGGCCGACTCCTGAAATTTTCATTTTCGAGTTTCAGAACCGAAGTCTTCAACTTAAAGCTAAGTACCCCATTGGGGAAATTTTTCTTGCTCCTTACCGATGTCAGTAAAAGTTAATAATTGCGTTGCTTGTGGAAAGCAAATACCTCATAAAGATTTTAATTCGTACTTCCTTGCCTTGGCCCTGAGCACGACATACCTTACTGTCGGTTTTGTGCTTTATTTAATCAGCGCACTATACATCGCCGGTATATTTTTGCCTCTAATTGTCTTGGTTCTCAGTTTAATTATACAGAAATGTCGTCGGTTAGCCATCCGACTACAAGGATTCTGAAAAAACACAGAGATAAAGATAGAGACAGGCCGCTGAGGTCCAAAACTGCCGACGACGCTTCTCCTAAGCCAGACACTAGTTTGCCTGTACTCAGTGAGGTGCTTTCAAAGCCCCTGATACCCGCTACTTCTGATTCGTAGGCCTCTACTGAGACCCATTCGGAGTCCGGTATGCCACGAGATACTTCAGCTATGGAACCTGCGGATGTCTCTACCTTGGATGGGTCCAGAGCCACTGTGCAGGCACCGGCTTCTGAGGGTGTATACAGGCCTACAGACTTGCATATTAAAACGACACCACCTTCATTACTAAGGCCTAAATCTCGATCCATGTCTAAAAAATCAATGCTCAGGCCACATGCTCAGGCCCCTATGCCTAAAACCAAATTATAAAAATCGCTGAAGATCTAATGACTCTAATCAGGGGTAGTCAAACCCCCCCCCCCCTAAGAGGCCTAGGGCTGAGCTTGATTGTAAGTCTTCTGATCAGGATTCTGTTTCTTCTGACTCTTCTGATGACCTGGATTTGTCCATACCTACTTATGAGGATTCTGATGCAGAGGATTCTAGTCCCTCTGCTTCCCCTCCTGAGGATTTTTCTTTTGGGGAAACTTTACATACTTTAAAGGAGCATTTTCACTGGGAAAGCCAGGAATTTTCTGAGTCAAAAAAGAGGCTTAGAGATTTCCTTCTTCACCTCAGCATAGGCCTTTGACTATACCTCCTGTACTAGACATTGTTGATGATGTTTTCTCGGAATCCAGTTTGGCCCCTGATTCCCTGCCTCCTGCTCCTAGTAAATCTGACAGATACTACAGGGTTCCTGAGTCCCACAAGTTCCTTTTCAAAAATCCTGTTGCAGATCCAGAGACTATTTCTCAGGAGCCCAAGGGCATTAAGGCTTCTACTGCTAAAAATCCTACCCCTTCTGATAGAGATTCCAGGGAGCTGATAGATGGGGTAAAAATGTTTATACTTCTGCAACCTTGGCAATCAGAGCTTTAAACTGCCAATTTCATATGTTAAAATGTCAGCAACATGTTCTTGGACTACTTAAACAGAAAATGATGTTGATTCCTGACTGTGTGGAAAATAAAGATTTACAGGACTTAATGCATTCTGCTGAACAAGTTGGAAAACATACTTTGCAATGTGGTTTTGATTCTTTAGAGGCCTCTTGCAGGGCTGCTGTTACTGGGTCTGTGCTTAGAAGGCATGCTTGGCTTAAGGAGCAATCTTTGCCTGATCATGTTAAAGCTAAATTGTTGGATGCTCCTTTAAATCAGGACCGCCTGTTTGGCAACAAGGCTGAAGAAGTTCTTAAAAAGATGGAAGATAAAGCCAAATCTATGCAAACTGTTAAAGATTTTTTACAAGTGCAACCTCCTAGATTTAGTAGGCACTAGCCTACTAAGAATTGGTCCTTTCCAGTCCCTTCCAGGTCTTCTCAAGCTAAACCCAGACACAGCAAAAACCCCAGGTTTCAGTCCCAGGGGACTCGCAGAACCAAGCAGTGGGGCGCCTCCACTTCCAATTCTGGAAATAACAAGACACCCCCCATGGTAAACGGTCTCAATGACTTCCTTTTAAAAGTACCAAGCACTTATCTTTTGACCGCCCCTTTGGGGGGAAAGATTGCTCTTCATACAAAGAAGTGAGAACTCATAACCCAGGACAAATGGGTTTTAAATATAGTTTCCCAGGGATACAGATTTCATTTCCACACGTTGCTAACACCAAATGGGTGGCCAGACCTGCCCCCAAATCAGTGGGCAGAGGCTCAAAAGCAAGTACTTTCCCTCTTAAGCATGGGGGCTTTTCATCTGGTACCAGAAGAGGAAAAGGGACAAGGTTTCTACTCGAGACTTTTTCTGGTACCCAGAAAAGACAAATCATGGCATCCAATCCTGGACCTGCCTACTCTAAACACCTTTTTGGAGATTCCAAAATTCAAGATGCTGACTCTTCATCAATTTCTTCCTGTGGTAGGCAAAGACGCCTGGTTGGCAACACTAGATTTAAAAGAAGCATACCTGCACATCCCAATCAGGGAATCATGCAGAAAATACCTACTCTTCAAAGCAGGCTGCACGCATTATTAGTTCTCTGCACTGCCCTTTGGCTTGTCTACTGCGCCCAGGGTATTCACAAAGTGCCTGGCTCCAGTTTGCATTTTGCAGGCAAAGAAGTATTCAAATATACCCATACCTGGACAATTGTCTATTTCAGGCAGAAAGCCAGGGCATACTTTTAAATCATCTGGCGTTTTTAAAAAGGGTTCTAACTGCTCTGGGGTACACCATAAATGAAAAGAAATCACAACTGGTACCCTGTCAACAAATTAAACTCCTGGGAGCAAGCCTGAATACAACTTCCCAGATGGCTTACCTCACGTCAGAAAAGCAATTTCATTTGACAACCTACTTCAAACAAGTGGCCACAAAAACCCTGCTTATCTGCAAGACAAATACTGCAAGCCTTGGGGTTCATGGCCTCCTGCATTCTTCTAATTCCATATGCAAGACTACATATGAGGAAACTACAGTGGTATCTAAAAAGTCTATAGAGTCAGCATTCTCACAGCCTGGAAACAATGATTCCTATCATACCTTGCCTACGCCTAGAGTTCCTCTGGTGGGCAGAGGCCTGCCACCAAAACAAGGGACTACCGTTTACACTACCCCTGCCGCCCAAACCCTAACAACAGATGCATCAGACTATGCATGGGGGGGGCTCACCTGGCAGGGAAGTGCATTCAGGGCAAATGGAACCCAAGTCAAATGCACCTACATGTCAGTCAAAAAGAAATGTTAGCTGTGCAGAATGCTCTGACAGCCTTCAAGGACTCCATTCTTCCAGGACAACTAATGGTAAAGATGGACATCACCACTGTTATGTGGTACATAAACAAGCAGGGGGTACACATTCCTACTCCCTCTGCAGACTAGCCATAGCATTGTGGAACACAGCCTTGAGCTACCAAGTGCACCTACAAGCTCAATTCCTGCCAGGAAAATTAAATACATTGGCAGACGGACTAAGCAGAAACTTCATGGACCCACACGAGTGGAAACTGGAACCAAGGATTTTCAACATATTGACAAGCGAATGGGTGAGCCCAGACATAAATCTATTTGCCTCCCCCCAGAATTACCAGTTGGACAAGTTTTGCACAAGGACTCCCCACAAACAAGCTTGGAAAGTGAATGCTCTGTCCTTCAGCTGGAAAACCTATCAGTCTACGCCTTCCCCCTGCTGCCTCTGCTCTCCAAAGTTCTACTAAAAGTCAAACAGGACAAACCAAGGATGATCTTGATTGCTCCAGACTGGCTGGGCCAACACTGGTACACCCTCCTGCGCAGTGTGTCGCAGTTATCTCCATGGCACCTGCCTCAGACCCCTTCCCTGCTGTCCCAGCAGGAGAACCAATTGCTGCACCCTCAGATTCCAACACTGAACCTTGCAGCCTGGCTAATTACTTAATCTCTCCTTTACCATCCCTCAGCAAACCTGTGATGGATATCATTTTTGAGGCAAGGAGGCCTAGTACTAGAAAATCTTACGCTGATAAATGGAAAAGATTATGTGCCTGGAACCAATCTCAAGGGATGAGCACAGCAGCGCCCAATTTACCTCAGATTTTACAATACTTAACTGAGATGCTTCACAAGGGCCTGTCTTTTTCCTCCATTAAAATCCATGCCTCAGCCATTTCAGCTCATTATAACACAGAACCTGCCCTCTTCTCTCATCTACTGCTCAAGTAGTTCCTCAGAGGGGCCAAAAATTTGAGACCACCCAGGAGAGCTCCAACCCCAGCCTGGGACCTTAACTTTGTCTTGGAGAAACTCACTCTACCTCCTTTCGTGCCAGCTGCTACTGCAGACTTAAAATTTCTTTCTTGGAAAACAGCTTTCCTTTTAGCAATCACATCAGCTAGAAGGGTATCTGAATTACAGGCCCTTATGGCAGTGGAGCCTTTCATCATCTTTCATGCGGACAGGGTGTCCCTCAGAATTAATCCATCCTTCATGCCTAAGGTGGTATCCAGTGTGGCTCTTAATCAGTCCATTCATTTGCCAACCTTCTTTCCCAATCCACAGAATAAAGGGGAACAGATACTGCATTCCTTAGATGTGCACAGACAACTTAGATTCTACTTGGACTGGACTAAACCTCAAAGGAAATCTGAACAACTACTGGTGGCATTTGTTGCAGGGGCAGAGGGGAAGGCTATTTCAAAGCAAACCATTTCTAAATGGATAAGCCATTGCATTCATTTCTGCTATAAGCACCATGGAAAACCTATCCCCCAGTGGATCAGACCTCACTCCACCAGGGCTGCATCTACCTCTACAGCCTTTCTCAGAGGCGTTCCTACCAGGGACATCCTAGAAGCTGCTACCTGGAGTTCTGTGCATACTTTCACCAAGCATTATCATTTGCCAATTTTCTCTAAATCCAGAGCTGGCTTTGCCACTGCAGTCTTGCAGGGCCTTATAGCTGGCCCTAATGCTATCTAAATTCCTCCTCCAACCCATAGCTTTTGGAATCTACCGAAATGTGATGACTGCAACAGTGAAACATGAAGAACATAGTATAGTTGTGTACACTTAGCATAAATGTAGATATTCAAGTGTATTCACTGTTGCAGTCCTGGTTACCCTCCCTCCAGACCCCTAACTTGTTTTGGCTATACCTCTACTTTCCTTTACTATGCTTAAAAGCCTTTTTGGTGTATTTGCTTTTTTGTTGTATGTATATCTTTGTGCTTTTATGTTTAATTGCTTCCCATTAGGGGGCACCTGACATCTGGGGCAAGAAAAACTGATGAAATGGCGTCGGCTGCATGTTTTATACCCCTGATGACCTGACATCATGGAAGAAGGGACAGCAATGGACGCATGACCCAAGACTTTGTTAATCAGGCAGACTGAGGGCAACCTGCAAGCAGATAACCCAAATGTAATGACTGCAACAGTGAATACACTCGCAGGCAGACTGAGGGCAACCTGCAAGCAGATAACCCAAATGTAATGACTGCAACAGTGAATACACTCGAACATCTACATTTATGGTAAGTGTATACAACTGTACTTTTCCCCTCATCCCAAAATTCCTCCAGAAAGCTCAAAGGTTGAGAAGCAAAGTGATCCTAATTGCTCTTTATTGACCCCATCAAGTCTGGTTCCTGTTCCTATGGCCTCATCTGATTCACAGCCCGTGGATCCTGGATCATTCCTAATGTCTGCTATCTCATCCTCAAGGACTGATTCACCCCAGTCTCCACAGCATCATGCTCACAGCTTGGTTCCTCCACTTACAATGATTGCCAGGCTGCCTGATATCTCATCTCTCGTCCGTGAAATTCTTAAGCTCCACACCATCAATATAATTTAATAGAACGACAATGCTTTCAGACACAAAATATCCTTCTTCAGTGTCTTACATAAAACAGCATTTTTATATTTCATTCAAACATATCACATGACGCAGCAACCTATCAAAAAGCAAGAATTAAAACAACAATTAAGTCTTTAAAAATAAAAACACAGTAACAATAATACATACGTAGTCACTTTTTCTTCACTTTCTGTTGTTTTAATTTCAGTATTGGTTTGAAAGTGACTTGTTTACTAAGACCAGGATATTTATCCACCTCTAAGCGAATAATCCATTCATACTCTTTCATATCCACACTATTTATAAGGTCTCCACGTCTAATATTTGGGAGAATTATATGTATAGCTCTAAAACTTAACTGATGTGAATCATCAGTTTCATTAACATGTTTGGCCAAGGAATTAGTCAGTACTCTTCTCCTAATTTCAGATCTGTATTCTATGATCCTATCTTTTAATTTTCTAGTTGACTTTCCAACATAGAAACCCAAACATTTATTACAGGTGGCAAGTAATGGAGGGTGTATTACATGTTGCACTGCAGTGAAAAATAAACCTTTTACCATTCACAGGATGTATAAATTCAGTGGACTGATTTATACTTGAACAGCAGGAGCAATTGTAGCAAGGAAAAGTGCCCTTTTTATTAAACGTTGTTACTACCTTACTATTTAATGAAAAGTCTTTATAACATAGTAGTTTTTTTTAATTATTACAGTTACGATAGGTAAACCTAGGTTTATTTGGAAGCCAGCTTTCATGACCTGGTATAGCTTTCAGAACATCCCAATTCCTACTGATAACATCTTCTATTGTTCTACTAGCTCTACTATAAGTCATGAGATATCTCAAGAGTTGTATGAGGTCACTCTCAACTCTTCAGAGGCAATATCAGCCTAAGAGTGACCTCGTCCCAACCTATCATAACTGTAGTAATTTAAAAAAACTGTTATGTTATAAAGACTTTTCATTAAATAGTAAGGTAGTAACAACGTTTAATAAAAAGGGCACTTTTCCTTGCTACAGTTGCTCCTGCTGTTCAAGTATGAATCAGTCCACTGAATTTATACATCCTGTGAATGGTAAAAGGTTTGTTTTTCACTGCAGTGCAACATATAATACAACCTCCATTATATATCTTTCCACCTGTAATAAATGTTTGGGTTTCTATGTTGGAAAGTCAACTACAAAATTAAAAGATAGGATCATAGTGCACAGATCTGAAATTAGGAGGAGTACTAACTATTTCCTTGGCCAAACATGTTAATGAAACTGATGATTCACATCAGTTCAGTTTCAGAGCTATACATATAATTCACCCAAATATTAGACGTGGAGACCTTATAAACAGTGTGGATATGAAAGAGTACAAATGCATTATTCGCTTAGAGGCGGATAAATATCCTGGTCTTAGTAAACAAGTCACTAAGAAACCAATACTGAAATTAAAACAACAGAAAGTGAAGAAAAAGTGAATATGTATGTATTACTGTTACTGTGTTTTTAAAGACTTAATTGTTTTAATTCTTACGTTTTGATAGGTTGCTGTGTCATGTGATATGTTTGAATGAGATATAAAAATGCTGTTTTAATGGATGTTTTATGTAAGACACTGAAGAAGGATATTTTGTATCTGAAAGCGTTAACGTTCTATTAAATTATATTGATGGCATGGAGCTTTACTTGTTTTTTTGCTTGAAGCTGTTTGGTCTGTATCCTCCACTTTACCACTTGTTTACATTTTTCTTGTGAGTCACACAAACCTTCCACCAGGAAAATTTATTCTAGTAAATGGGCTAGGTTCTCTATTTGGGCCAAAGATCAGAACTTAGATACTTTCTCTGTGCCTGTTCAAAACATCCTACAATACCTGACAAATCGTCTACATGCAAGAGCCTCAGCATCGACAGTCACTGTACATTTAGCAGCTATCGCAAATTTTCATAATGGTTTTAATAATTCTTCTGTTATGTCGCACCGCCTGTGCAAGACTTTTTTAAAAGGAGTATTACACATTAAAACTCCTGTCAAGCCCCCCCATAGAACCCTGGGACTTGACCTTGGTACTTCAATCACTAACAGGCCCTCCTTTCGAGCCTTTTGATTCTTGTGATATAAAGTGTTTGTCATGGAAGACTGTACTTCTAGTAGCACTTACCTCAGCGAGAAGAGTGTCTTGAGTTGCAGGACTTGAGTGTCAAGAGACCTTGCTTGAACTTCCACAGGGATAGAGTGTCCCTTCGTACTGACCCTTCTTTCTTGCCCAAGATCATTTCTGTATTTTTGATTAACCAATCTATTGACCTGCCGGTTTTCTTCCCTCAGCATTCAAACAGAAGGGAGTACCTTTTGCACACCCTTGTTCTGCATCGGCAGCTTCATTGTTGTTTGGACACGACTAAATATTTCAGGAAAACGGATTATAGATTCATAGGTTTATAAGTTGGTACTAGGCTATCGGCCCTAGGGCCTATACAAGCCTAGCCATAACAGTTCCCTGGCTGTTTCTTCCCACACTATTTACTTCCTGGACCCCTGTCTAGCAGGGCGACTGATGTGCTCCCCAGGGTGAATTTTCTTTCTCCCATCCAATCGTCAATGTTCCTTTTGAAGAGAGCCAAAGAGGCGCTCTGCTTGACATGTATGGGCAGTCTATTTCAGAGTCTGGGGAGTGTCTGGGTCAGGAACCTATCCCTCCAGCATGTTTTGTTTATTGTGATGACAAGGTTTAGGTCCCTGGAGCATGTGGCTCTGAAGGATTGGGATTTCTTTAAGTGTAGCATGTCCAACAGCTCTGGGTTTGACATGACCTTGTATGTTAAGCAGAGATCGCGTCTGAGTAGACGATATGCGACAGAGAATAGCTGGAGTTATTTAAGGCGGTCAGCATAGGGCATCTGCTTTAGGCCTGTGATTCTTTTAGTGAGGTATTTCTGTGGCCTTTCCAGTTGTTGCAGGTGTCTTGAGAGGTACATACCAAATGGGGCATTGTATTCTGTAATGGGTCTAATGAGGGATGACTACAGTGGAACAATGACCTCCTTTTTTCTGGATGAAAAGCCCTTAGTGATGAGGTGTGCCACATAGAAGGATTTCCTGACTGTTGTGGCAATATGGTTTTCGAAAGTGAGACCACTGTTTACCTGTGTCCCTAAGTCTCTTATCACAATTTCGGTGTTTCGGATCAATTGTTTATGGCCTTTGCAGGACCCAGATTGGGTAAACCTGTTTCTAAAGTGACTCTATCCTCCTGGCTTAGAAACGTCATTACCTTTATCTACCAACAGAATAAGCTATCCTTACCTTCCGGAATAAAGGCTCATTCTACTAGATCGATGGCTACTTCAGTAGCTTTTCATTCCAGAGCCTGTATGGATGATATCTGAGTAGCAGCCACTTGGGCAAGACCTCATACCATTATCTCTCATTACAAATTAGATTTGGCCTCCAGGGGACGAGCATCTTTTGGTTCTATGGTGCTCAGGAATATCCTTCCGTAGGGCTACCCAGGACTCAAGTAGCTGGGGACTCAGTCCTATCAGTAAGGAATGAATAAAGATTTACAACATCAGATAAAGAAGTTATGTCTTGCCATAACGTTCCATTTGTGTTGTAGATCTTTATTCATTCATTACTTCCTGCCCTCCTTCCCTCTGCCTGGACTCCTGGTGGACTTTAGGAACTCCTGGTTAGGGTATTTACTCAGAGAGAGCCTCCTGCTGTTTTTCTCTTACTCTCTCTATTATATAGGAGCAGGCA